>NW_028083943.1:0-924 GCF_014824575.4 Sturnira hondurensis | reverse complement strand
ATACAGTATTTGTTATTTCTCAATAATCATATTCTAGGTAATTATTAACTATATTCTAGTAAATATTTTATAAAATCTGTAGGAGATATTTGCAGAATCGCTACAGCTTTTAGTCAGGAGTGGAGTGTTATAAGGTATAGAAAGCTAGAGGATGTCTATTAATTGCAATGACTTGTGAAAATTTTCTGATAATGGAAGGGCTGGACTGAGTGAAATGGGTGCTAGTAGAATATGCTTACACTTCTCTTTAAGGCAGTCTTACATACAGTCTTATATACAAAGTTCAAACTCTTGAACTTCGAAATTTAATGCAACTTCAATGAGTAGTTGTTTGTCAGCTAGAAGAGCAGGGCTCACACAAATAAAATTTTAATATGACTGTATATGTAGCATTAAAAGATGAATGATATAGTCCCATTTGTGTACTTTTTTATTTGTTTTCCTTTCCTAAGGAGATAATTGCTAAGAGAAATATCAGAGATTTTACTACCTATGTTTTCTTCTAATAGTTTTATGGCTTTTAGTATAACATTTAGTCTTTAATTCATTCTGAGTTTATTCTTATACATGGTGTAAGAAGGTGGTCTAGCTCTATTTTTTGTATGTTTCTGTTCAATTTCCCCAACACCATTTATTAAATAGATTATGTTTATCCCTTTGTATGTTCTTGCCTCCTTTGTCAGATATTAATTGACCAGGTGGGTGTGGCTTTATTTGTGAGCTATTTATTCTAACCATCGATGTCTGTTTTTATGCCCTATGATGCTGTTTTAATTACCATGGTCTTGCATAGTTTTATATAAGGTAGCATGATGCCTCCAAGTTTGTTCTTTTTCAAGATTGCTGTGGCTACTTGGGGTCTTTTGTGGTTCCATAACATTTTTGAATTGTGTCTTCCAGTTCTAAGAATTATGACATTGGTAT
>NW_028083942.1:0-1951 GCF_014824575.4 Sturnira hondurensis | reverse complement strand
TGTGGAAATAGGAGGCTGGGAAGATGGCGATGGAGTAGGACGGAGCGGATTCTAGCTCCCCTTCACATTGGGAGAAAGTCCCGGAAGATCGACCAAGGAACAGCGCAATCAACCAATGGTTCCCCAGCATTTATGAAATTGAGAGAACAGAGATTGTGGCGGACATTGAGGACACCAGACAGCAGCAGAGGGGTCTCGGGGACCTGAGTAAGACAAGAGTGGGGCGGGGGAGGGGGGGCGGGGTACTGGCGTCTGCAGTCAGTCAGCCCCAGTGCCGCCGCCACAGTGGGGGTCCAGGGGCATCAGTCTGGGACCTGTGCTAGAGGTGTCTGCCACGGGAGCCAGGGCACCCAGAGGCCTCAGTGGGTGATCGTCATTGGTAATCAGGTCCCTCCCTCTCCGTCTAAGCAAGCCTGGGCAACACCAGGCAGAGACCTGTCTGCTTGAGTTTACAGAGAGGGTACGAAGGACAAAGGGATGTGGTAAACTTCGGACTCTGTGGTCGCCAGCCTGGGAGAATTGAGAGGCGCATTGTCCTCACCGGTCTGGCTGGGGATTGGGCTGGGCTAAGAGGCAGGCTTTCTGGAGAAGTTTTTTTTTTTTTCTTTTTTTGGAAAGTGGACTGAGGTGTTCTCCTGCAACAGCAGCTTGGCTTGCTTCCCACCCAGCCTGGCAGTGATCCAGAGGAGGAGCAGATTCATTTGAATCCCGCCACAGTACTGGGAAGGACCCTGCCAGATCCCGCCGGGACTCAGGCAGCCTACCAAGTGTGCAGGCACCTGCACCCCAGTCTGGTAGCCTGGCTGGCCCATGTGCGCCTGCACCTCAGCCCACAAAGAGGTCCTGCTGCAACCAGAAAAACAGGTTTGAACACTTTGAAACCAACAAGGGAAGGGTTTTTTTGTTTGTTTGTTTGTTTGTTTTCTTTAGTAACTTTTTTAAAGTAATATTATATATTTTTAATTTTATTATTCCTTTATTTTTCAATACTTTGTTCCTCTCCTTTCTTTTTTCCTGTTTTAGTCCTTCTTCCTTTCTTCCTGAACTTATCGCTTTTTCCTCCCTTCGTCTGCCTTATTTTTTTGTTTCCTTGTTTGTTGCTTTGTTTTCTTTTACCCACAAGAGACACAAACAACTGGGAACTGGGTAAAGACCAGGGTGGGACCGAAAGAGGGGGCATCTCAAGTAGAGACAGAGAGACAAATTTTACTTTGCTATAGCAGACAAGCAACAAGTTGCTGCATATTTGTATTATTTATTTTTCATTATTCTCACTTCTTTNTAGGCTTCTTAGTCTTGTCTGGTTATATTGTATTATTTGACAGGTTTCCGCTGTTCTTTCCTCCACAGTGTATTGCTAATATTCTATACTTCATGCCACTTGTTTTCCTTTTGCACACTACCCAAACCTCTATACTTCCTATTCAGACAGATCACATAGAGTCTGTCATATGATTGTTGCTCTAATATTATTGTACATAATAGCTGTTCTGTACAACTGTGAATGCTTCACAACACATCTCCTGGATCTTAGCCCACATTACAGGTTCCTGAATTCTATTACTGTAGTGACCAACTCTGTTTGCTCACATACTACACCTATTTGCTATTCTTTACTCACCTTACCTCAAAATCTGATCACCCACAACCTCACTGCTTCGTAGATACAACTCACAAGCCTTCCCTCCCCAACAAGAGACTTTTCTTTGGTCCATCCTTTCTTAAAAGTGGCAAGTTGGGTTGAAGACTACGGTTAACACTATATATAGCCTAAAGATCTATCTCTTCTCTACCGGCTGTGACTGTACATATCATAAAATACTCTTCTGCTGTCATAAACCACTTTTCCTCAGCTTCAAACTGATCACACACACACACAAAGGAGTAGGTGGAAGCAGGAAACATCAAGGTACCTGCAGGAGACTGAACCCCTGAATTTCACAGGTATTCT
>NW_028083941.1:0-524 GCF_014824575.4 Sturnira hondurensis | reverse complement strand
TAAAGAGGTGACTAAAGTTCAGCGAGATCATAGGGACGGTCCCTAATCCACACGCCTGGCATCCTCTAGGCTGAGGCGACGAAGGCACAAATGCAGACAAAAGACAGGCCAGGCAAGTGCAGGGGGAAGGTGGCTGGAGAGGAGGGCACGTAGCCTCAGAGCCATGGTCTCCAGGGCTGTGTCTGTGGCTCTGGCCTCCTGTTTGGTGGCAGTTCTCAGGGCGGCCTGAGCAAACTAAGATGATACCATATATCGTTTATTGATTTCCGGAGTTTATTTTAACTTTCTGACGATGCTCTTTTCCCAAGATCAGAGGTATATGGTTTTGTCCTCTGATGTGTCCCGAACGCCCAGGAGACGGCCTGCCTATCCACGATCTTTGGCTCTTATTAAATACTTGACATTCTACAGAAATTTGATGGACTCGAACCTCTGGCCAAAATGGAATAACAGGAACGGGATTTATCCACCGGCCTGAAACAATTAAAAGTCTGGACGAAGTATGTGTGATCAACAGTTCACAG
>NW_028083940.1:0-1363 GCF_014824575.4 Sturnira hondurensis | reverse complement strand
TTAACTCGCTGCGGGGAGCCTGAGAGAGAACCAAAGGAAGCAACCAGCCTTTCGCAAAAGATGCCAGGCCTGGCAGACCTGTCCCCACAGAACAAAGGGGCAGAAAGCCCTGGGGGAGCGGGCTCTGGGGTCAGCGGGGGTCCTTGCTCTTCCCCGGAACGCGGCACCCATGCCCGTGTGGGTGAGCCCGAGCAACCCCAGCGTCCCACCGCTGCCTGCCACACTGACCGCCGGCGGGCAGCGTGGCAGGGGCTCCCATGGGCGCCGTGTGTGACAGGGGAATTCAGGGGCACGAAAGGTGATCCAGGAGAAGAGCAGTATCATGCACGACCCAGAATTAGGGGCCATAAAACTGATCACTTTGGAGAGTGTAAGGGGCAGAATTAGTAATGTCACTGAACAGGAGGGCTGCACTGGACAGTCCTGGGAATCTGGGACCTTTGGTTGCCGGCCCTAAAACACCTTAATGAGCATCTCTGGCTAAAATAGAGCGCCAACCCCCAGTCAGGGCTGCCAGTCGGAGTCCTGAAGCTTTCTGCAGCCCCAGCCAGCACGCTCGGGCACGGCAAACAGGTCCCCACGACCATACCAATGCGCCCTCTGACCTGGACCTGCTTGTGGATGGGGATGAGTGTTTGCTCCACTCAGGCAACTGGGACCGACGGGAGACCCACTACAGCAGAGTTCAAAGCTTTCTTCATAAACTGCCAAATTGTGTATGCAAGGTATTGTGTGTGTGTGGGGGGGGGGGGGTTGTTTGTTTTTTAATATATTTTTTTAAAAGATTTATTTATCTTGAGAGGGGAAGGGAAGGAGAGAGGGAGAGAAATATCAATGTATGGTTGCTTCTCATGCGCCCGCTGCTGGGAACCGGGAACCAAGAACTGGCCTGCAACCCAGGCATGTGCCCTGACTGGGAATAGAACCGTGATCGAGTGGTTCACAGGCCCACGCTCAATCCACCGAGCTACACCAGCCAGGGCTGTTTTTTAAGATTTTATTTATTCATTTTTAGGGAGAGGGGAAGAGAAGGAGAGAGAGGGAGAGAAACATCAATGTATGGTTGCCTCTTATGTGTACCCTGCTGGGAACTGGCCTGCAACCAAGGCATGGGCCCCGAACTGGGAATAGAACCACGGTTGTTTGGTTCGCAGGCTCGTGCTCAATCCACCGAGCTACACCAGCCAGGGCTGTTTTTGTTTTAAAAGTTACGTTAACAAGGAATGTTGACAGACCCCTGAGTGGGAATAATCAGAAGAGATGCCCCTGAAACTGCGCACAGTGGTTAACTCGGGGTGATGCGTGGGCTTTGCTTTCTGCACTACATGTCTCTATAGTGTTCGGATATTTATAACTTGCATAT
>NW_028083939.1:0-2512 GCF_014824575.4 Sturnira hondurensis | reverse complement strand
AAAGGTGAACATTCTTTTATCTAATCTCAACAAAAAATGCATATGCTTAGGTACCACAGTTGTTTCTTTGGATGTGTGGTACATATATTTACATGAAATAAATGCTTTATTATTGACCAGAGATATTTAGGTGACTTAGGTGACTTATCCATGTTCTAAGTTGGCAATTTACATATTACTATCCTCATTTTAGAGAGAAGCAAACTGAAGCCAAGGGAGGTTTGCTCATTTACTTGCCTCAGTTCACATAGCTAAGAGTTTCAGGTACAAAACTTGAATTCAAGTGATCCAAAATTCAGTCTTACCATCTTTTAACAAAATGCACTTGCTCATTTATGTTTATAGATAATACTAGCAACAGGCTTACTGATTTACAATATCCTTCAAGGGAGTTTACGTCAAATTTTTAATAAACTTATCTCACATATAGCTTTATATCTCAACAACAATGACCCTCTGTGTACATGGAAAATACCAGGGCATTCTACATGACCACATAACACTTTATAAAGGCAAACTTCTCACTATGGCCTTCTGCCTGATGTTACTTTTTACAAATAAACCTTTCTTAAACTCACTGGTCATCTGGGGGTATCTGTTCCATAATTTGACCATAAAGTAATGTTGGAGCATAATACATTCATTCTTTGGGGTAACTGTGTGTTCTAGTTTATGCATGGGTATTAAACTCATAAGAAATAAAATATTGTCCTACAAAGTCTAGGTCTGGAAGTGATATAACCAACACTTAATCTATTAAAAATGGTCAAGTTTGCAGCAGCCAGTGAGAAGCAATATGACGGAATCTGGACTAAATGATATGTGTTTAGGAGATGAGAGTAAGCCAGGGGTAAGGAGAAGAAGAGGTCTGAGTAAACGTTCTTTCCACTCTAAGATGGGGGGGCGGGGGTTTGAAGAGGAAAACTCCGGTCAGTGATAGAGTCTTATGGGCCATCCTGACTACTCAGTGGAGGAGTGAGGAGACTGGTGAGGCACTAGTTATAAAGGGTCAACAGCAAAGTTGGAAGGTGCAAGAACTGGAGGAGGAAATGTAAGATGGTCTGACCTTATTGGTGGAGTTTTGCTGGTATGGGAATTGTTCTGAAGGATGTTAAGATGTCCCTTTGCACTCACCATCAAGATTTTCTCATGAGGATCAACTGTCATCCCATTATTCTTGATACTTAAAACAGCGTGTCAAATCAAGTAAAAAAGCAAACATTTACTCCAAAATTAGTAAGTTAAATGTTTTTTGAATCTATTGTAGAAGGGTACTTTAGTTTAATTTGGACTTCCAATTCAGTGAAAATGTTAAGTGAAGGGAATGAGCTACTAGTGTTCAAGGCCAACTCTGAAACAGTTTGTTCTTCATGTATTTTAACTCTCTGCATGTAGAGATAAGTTTCATTTAATCTTTACTCAATTTTTTTATAGAAAGAAGTGAGACTCAATCAGCTAAGCAATAAAGGCAAGACTTTTAGATTCCACCTACTGTAGTCTTCCCATTTCACAATTCACCTCACTGGCATGGTGTGAAAACATTCAAACACCGAACTGTTTACTAGTCACATTTTCTAGATTGTCCTTAAAGCTTTCTCTTCTTATTTTGGGGATCATGTTCTTCTTTGACCTTTTTTAGCTCCCTTGATTTCCAATTTCCAAACCCTGACAGTAGCTCAGAGGCAATTCTAGAGGTTCTTGATCCCTCAGGGAAACCTCTTTCAATTTCAATTGAAATGAAGGCAGAAAGTTTGTTTCTTTATTGATTGTTTCCCCCTAGACCATGTTGAAGATCCTGCTTGAGGCAGTGGGGAACATTCTCTAGTTTGTCTGCCAGAGATGGTCTTCCTCTCTCTCAGATGTAAAAGTAAGACTTGCAGAAGACCTTCACATTTTTCCAGCCACTGAGTGAATTTTTATTTATAGAGAATAGAGATGGCCATCACCAGCATTTTCAAGGAACTCCCACACAGTGAGATGCATCATGCACAGTTTTTCCTTTTTAGAGAAAATCCAAAGTTGTGATGCTGTACTTAAAAGCAGGGTGTCATGGTCCATGTATGAGGCTTAATGCAACGTGTGAGTCTATCATTTAACTGTGCACAGTTGGACTAGTTATATAACCTTTCGGGCTTTCAGAATCTTTCTTTTTGGTGGGGATTATATTACCAAGTTCAAAGGATTTAGAAACTGATAATATATGTGGAGTGAAGAGGAGACTGCTTGACCCATAATATTGCCCATGATCAATAAAGAGCAGCTGTTAGACTGCAGACTGGTTTTGGAGGGGTAGGAGGTCCTATTGATTGAAGTCTAATGAAACCAGATCTGTGTTCATTTTTTCACCTTTAGGTTAAATCCAAAAGCCTTAGAAATGGAACAAGTGCATATTTCTGTCTCGGCTTTCTAATAGCATTTAATATATTCTATCTAATTGTATTCTCAATTAACATTCATGTGAGGATGAATATCCTGATGTAGTTTTGAACATTCCCATCCTTATGTTTTAGAT
>NW_028083938.1:0-1168 GCF_014824575.4 Sturnira hondurensis | reverse complement strand
AGGAAAAGCAGGGGAGAGGAGAGGGGCCAGGGAGAAAACAGTCCAGTCTTTCGAGTTTCATTAGGTGGGGGCTGAGGGGTGGACCTGCTGCCAGGATGGCCCCTCTTCCAGACCCCCAGGAGGCTCCAGGCCATCCTCCCAGCTTAGCAGATATTCTGGATAAGATGCTTCTGAAGGTCACAGAGATGCCTCATGCCCTCTTGATGTGAATCCCATGAGGAACGCTGTAGCACTTTGCACACGTCCCTCGTCCACCAAAACGAGTCCTCTCACCTGCACACGCAGCGTGTGTCTGGCAGCGCTGTCACCCGGAGCTGTCTTTCGGCCGCCTCTGGCTCATCTCCCGTCACTGGCCTCCCCGTCGCACCAGTCACTGGCCTCCCTGGAGCTCAGTACCTCAGGGTTGGCGTTGCAAATGCATGGAGTGCCGCCCTGCTGGTGTGGCTCAGTGGGTTGGGTGTTGTCCCCAAGCCACAGGGTCCCTGGTTTGATTACCGGACAGAGCACACACCTGGTCAGGCCCCTGGTTGGGCCCCAGGGTCCTCAGGTCTTTCTTCAAATATATCTTCTGTAGGCCGTCCACAATTTTAAAAATTAAATTGGCTTCACTCTTTTCCTTTTGTGATGTTGCTTATTAGTGGACGGCCAACAGCAAAAGCATTTTAAAACAAATCTGAGGACCCTCCTAGCCACCCCCTGCTGGCCATGGCTGGAGCCAGAGGGAGAGGCTGGGGTCCCGACCCGTATGTAGGAGCTGCTGCTGTGGGCAACTTCGGTGGCCATCCGGGACCCTGGGCTGGGTAGGGAAGAAGTGACTCCTGAGGCTGCACTTGCTGGAGGAATGTTCTTTGTGCTGTCCAGGCTGTCTTCGGGACTGACCATCCTTGAGCATGTGTGGCTTGGGGAAACGGTGGTTCTTGACTCTGCCCCGTCTGTGGCAATGGTCCTGCTTTTCTCCAGGCTGGGTTGAAAAGAGCCGGTCCGAGTTTTCATGAGCAGAATGTATAAAAGAAAATGCCATGCAATCATATGCCGTCTGCCAGAGACACACTTCAGATTAATAGACACAAATAGGTTGAAAGTAAAAGGATGGGGGAAAAGATAGACCATGAAAAGAAGAACCAAAATTGAACTGGAGTAGCTTTACTAATATCGGAAAAAACAACCA
>NW_028083937.1:0-1436 GCF_014824575.4 Sturnira hondurensis | reverse complement strand
GGGAATCGAACTGCGATCGTGTGGTTCGCAGGCCCGCACTCAACCACTGAGCTACACCAGCCAGGGCCATATGCTGTATTTTGAGGATGTATCTAAATCCTCGCAGACGAATGAAGACCCCTGACTTCCATGTGACAACAATTTTAATGTCCATCAATCTCTGAGTCACAAAGTGTCTTATGTGGAGAGAGACTGAAAACTACAAACATTCTGGAGAAGCACTGTCTCATATGGCAGCTACAAGACTCTTGGGGCTTTTAAATTAAAAGTAAGTAAAATTAAAAGTTCAACTGCTCCACTCACAGGTCGCACTTCCAGTGCCCAACAGCCACCTGCAGCCAGTGGCTGCCGTGTTGGACGTGCAGACAAAGAACAATCCCTTCTTCCAGAACATTCTATCACACAGAACTGAGCTTCATGTTGTCTGGGCCTCTAGTCATAGTACTGGACCCATAAAAAATGAAAGGGCCGATATCATCTCTCTGGCCAATGACACCAGATTTCTCTCTGGGATGTGAATTCATATTAAGCTTGTGTGTAACAAACACGACTAGGTTGCCTGTGGGTCTGGTGCCTTCAGACACAGACTGTTCCCAGTTCCAAAGGGAAAATACCTGTCCCCCCACCTCCCTCCCAGACTGAGGACACTCTCTGGCATCTCATTTGCAGGGGGTGAGCTTTCCTGTAGAAAAACTCAGGGCAGTGCCTTCAGCAGAGTGTGGGGAGGCAGGGCTCCCACCTCAGGGGGAGGGGTTCTAGGAAGTGANGAGGCCCCCTGGTTTATGCAGAACAACCATTCCCAAAGTGTGCTCTGTGGAACCCTTGAGGTTTCTAAGAGCCTTTCATGGGATCTATGAGGCAAAACTATTTTCGTAGGATTAAGGACACCCTTTGCCTTTCCACTGTGCCCACATTTGCACTGATGCAAACTTAGCAAGAACGGACGTTGGGACACCCAACCGCAGTAGCAGGCATTCCTCACCACCACCCCTCACAGACTAGGACACAAAACCAGTGTCAATGTAGAATGACACAGTCAAAGGATTAAACATCATCATCTTTACTAAACCATCATCCTTAGTTGACATTTTTAAAATATCTTGGCTTCTGGTCAACATGGCTGTGGAGGTAAATGCAGGATTCTCATCACCCCAGGACCACAGCAAAATCACAACTACGCTACAAAAGCTGAATGAATAACAAAACAAGACCTTCCTCTATGCTGTCTAGAAGGGATTCAATTCAGATGAAAAGAAAAACACAGACTGAAACTGAAGGGATGGAAAAAGCTATTTCATGAAAATGGAAGCCAGTAAACCACCACAAAGGGCTGGGGTATCAGTGCTCCTACCAGACACAACAGACTTTAAATAAAAAGCTACATGACAGGAGAGAAAGAAGGACCCAGCCATTCCACTTCTGGGAATTTACCTGAA
>NW_028083936.1:0-905 GCF_014824575.4 Sturnira hondurensis | reverse complement strand
TCATCATCCAACAAATTTCTACCAGATGCCAAGAGGTGCCCAGCATCGCCTCGGGAGCAGTGGCCGGGCCCCAAGGCGACGGCGGGGACTAGCTGCGGCCTGGGAGCAGCTGAGCTCAGGTCTGCGCCGGCAGTTGGGCCCGAGGCATTGTGGGAGCTCCACCGGGCGGGCAGCGGCCGGGTAGCCTCGACACGCAGCCCTTCCGGGAAGGGCCGGGGTCCAGGGCGGCGGGGTCAGGGACAAGAGGGACAGCTGGGGCCAGTGAATGCAGCCCTCACCANGGCCAGTGAATGCAGCCCTCACCAGGGCCCGGGTCCTCGGGGGTAACTGTGGGGTTAGGAGGGAGCACTGGAGGTGTTAACGCAGGGACGCGGGGCAACCAGATGGGTCAGGTGGCCAGGGCGTCCCAAGCCTCGGGGAGAGCGGGGTGGAGAGGGCTGCGGGTGGGCGTCCTGGGAAGGGGTGGGAGCGAGGGCAGGGCAGTAGGGTGGGGGAGGGAGGTGAACTCCGGGCCAAGCCAGGTTCCATTCCCGTTGGTGAGGGGACAGCCCCCCCCCCCCCGACTGGGGGTGGGGGTGGGGGAGCGCCTGCGGGCAGGTGGGAAGAACTGTTTGGGACTCAATGATCTGGGCCAGAGGGCCCTCCCGGCGTAGAGAAGCGAAGAGATGGCGCAGGGAAACGTAGAGGGTGTTAGGAGAGGACGCAGAACCCTGCAGCTGCAGCAATGGTGGCCAAGGGTGGCTGCTGAGGTCCCGACAGACCGGGAGAGTGCAGTCACCGCGCCACAGACAGGTCAGCAGCAAATAGTGCGGTGAAGAGCCCCAGCCTACTCTCTACCCACCAGAACAGCAGCTATTTTTAAAGGCTAGTAGTTCCTAATGCAACCTGCAGTTTCCCTTAGCCTC
>NW_028083935.1:0-3055 GCF_014824575.4 Sturnira hondurensis | reverse complement strand
TCACTGTCTACTTTTCCTTATGGAGGGAAAAGGCACAATAGAAAGGACTGCCTGAAGAGGCCTGAAAGAATCTGCTGAAATACATTTAAATAGCTCTGCAGCTAGCTATCCTTTTTAAAGATGATTAAAGGGAAAGTCTTTGCTCATTCTCCCAAGCCTAAACATTGTTGGGAGTTGTGCAGCAAGAATGGGGTTGTGAGTGTTTTTACAGTGTTCTTCTTGTTGAGTGGACTTTTACTTGTGGCTGCCGGGAAACCCAGTGTTCTCTCCTTGTCCATGTTCTTGCTTATCCACTCATGGGTGCCTTATTGGAGAAAGTGTCCCAGTGGTTCTCAACTGCTCAACCCATGCCTGAGAGATGCAGCTAATGCTTGGGGGATGGGGGACAAAGGCTCCTGCTTATTGAAGACGGTACAGATGCAAAATAGCAGCAAGAGAGGGTGACCTTGGAAGAAACCCCACTTTCTCTGAAATCTAACATACCCTCCAACCTTACCATAAGTCACTCAAAGTCATCTGCCCTTACCTTGGATGATGCATGCACTTGAACCTACTTGGTATGTTGTCCACAATAGTGGATCATAGTCCTGGATCCTTGTCCCTTGGTGCCAGATGATGAGGACTCCAACCAGTAGGGTCAGTGTGTTGTGGCTATGATGAACAAATTTACATGGACTACAGAAGTCCTGTGGAGAAAAGAGACAGAACAGCCACTCTCTGAATGAAAGTGCCCAGACCCTTGCCTGGACAGGGATTTTTTTTTTTTTTGCTTTTCTGGGCACATTACATGGAGAATGGTCCTAATTTACCATACACAGTTTCGATGTAGGTGATTGCCTTTTACACATACCAAAAGGAAAGTGTGTTGCTGATTACTTCAAAGAAAAGGATGTTGCAAATGCAAGGGGAAAAGTGGTTGAACTGGTTACACTCCATCCTTGGGAGTTTTAGCACAGAGTTTAGGAAGTTACTTTAAAGATATGCAGTAAACATTTCCTGCCTCAATTCAGGGTGAGACAGTTTTACTAAAAGCAAGCCTTTAAGCAGCATAGTTCCACATGGAAAGGCCAATCTATGGGCCTGGCTCTTGTGTGCTGCCTCATGCCTGGCAGTTTTCTTAATCAGGGCTGAGCTACATTCGCTACTGCCACATGGGTCAGTTCTCTGTACCCCTCACCTGAGGCCTTCTGTCTCCTGCGAAGAGTTTTGTATCTGGTTTCACACTGACTTCCCTGCACTGCATATCTCAGAAAGTAATACAAACCTGTACCCTCAGCTCTCAGGCTGCTCAGCTCCTTGCAGACTGTGCTTACAGACTTGTCTGTGGTCATGGTGACTATGCCCTGGAACTTCATGGAGAACTTTGTGTTCCCACTGTTAGGGTAAACCCACCCCATCTATTCAAGGCCTTGTCTTGGGGATTGTAACACCCAATGCATCTCATATCTGGTGAAGGTGTATCCAGAAGCCTTGTAAGAGACCTTCACTGAGGCCTCAGGCCTCCCCACCTCAGGCCGATACTGCAGCAGCTGCACCTGGAGAAAACACCTGTGGAAAGAAGACAGGAGTGGGTGGAAATGTCCCTTAACTTTCCCTGGTTACCTCTTCAACCCAGGCACTGGTGATCCCCTTCTCTGTATTCAGCGTCATCAGGAAGGATGACGTTGAATACAGATAGTATCTAGCTCCAGTCCATGCTTAGGGGCTGTGATTTTAGGACCCCTGTAGGGGATTGTGTAGATCTGGGTAATAGTCTCAGGGCACAGACAGACCCATATTAACCCACTCCACCTCTTCTGATTTGCATATTCATGAGGAAAAGGATTCAAAGCTGAATATGAGCCTACCTGTGAGAGGGTAGAGGACACATAGAACACACTCAGTGGAAGATTCAGGGTCCAAGTTTGAAATGATGATATTGGTTGTAATCTCCCTGTCAGGTCTCTGAGCTCTGTACAGACATATTTCCTCCCACTGAAGAACAAGCTCTGGCAGGACATGCTACTCATCGTGAGCTCACCTTTGGTGACACAGAGACTACCAGGACCAGTCTGACCTTGATATATGCATGTCTTATTGCTGCATCAGTGTGTCCCAAAACTGTGACTCTAGTGAGTTAATAGAATCTTCTCTGTCCCCAGCCTCTTACATTTCATATAGTAAAAACTCTAGACATATCCCCAGTAACTGTGGTTCTCATGTCTTATCCAGTTTGGTAAATTATTTGATAGAATAGGATGTTTTACTATCATCTCAAGTCAGTTTTATTTAAGATGTTTTCTGAGAAATGGGAGACCCAGACCCTCAGAGGAAATCCTTTCTTAGCTCCCTGTATGCCTGCCCTTGGAGTTAGAGCCCTGCACTTCTGAATCCCATATGTCCCTTGATGCTCTGTTTATGCCATGCAGGAGAGGTTCCTGTGTGGACTCACAGGGAATGGGCCTCTCAGAGCTGGACACTTACTTCAGAGTGCTCCCTCAGGGAAGCTATGTGCTTCGACATCTTTGGACACAGAGAACTGACTGTATTAAACTGCAGTGACTCTGTAGTGAGCCCCATACCCAGTGCTCTATGTATCGCCAGGGATCCTCTTCCCTGGAGCTGCCTGATGCACTGATGCAGTCAACACCTCTGAGTCGAGAACTCCCAGGGGCTTTAAGTGCCTCTGATGCCCTCCAATTCTTTGGTTGAAGGTCCCACCTCAGTATTCTTGCATGTGGCCCTAATTCCACTGCATATTTACTGGTCAATAAATGCCACACACACACACACACACACACACACACACACAGATGATTTTCATGATAGTGAACTCCAGGTCACTTTATTCTCTGTTTCTTCCACATTGGCAGGGCTGCTACATAGATTGTAGTCCTGAGTGTGACTTCCAGAGTGAGTGATGATGGGCTGCTCTGTGAAAAACACACTGGCTTTTGTCCTTTCTGGATGCTCTATTGTGATGAATATCTTCCCTTCTATCACCTGTCTGATGGGCCTCATGCCCCACATTACACAGGGAGACAGAACCACTGCTCAGGGACTCACAGGTACACCT
>NW_028083934.1:0-1160 GCF_014824575.4 Sturnira hondurensis | reverse complement strand
TTTCTTTCTTTGTTGTGTCTCTGTCTGGTTTTGGAATTAGGATGATGCTGGCCTCATAAAAAGAGTTGGGGAGTTTTCCCTCCTTTTGGGTTTTTTGGAATAGTCTGTGAAGAATCAGGGTTAGTTCTTCCTTAAAAGCTTTGTAGAATTCTCCTGTGAAACCATCTGGTCCAGGTTTTTTGTGCGATGGGAGTTTTTTGATTACTTCTTCAATTTCATTTGCTATTATTGGCCTATCCAGGTTTTCTACTTCTTTTTCATGGAGTTTTGGAAGATTATATTTTTCTAGAAATTTGTCCATTTCATGTAGGTTTTCAAATTTCTTGGCATACAGCTCTGCATAGTAATTCCTTACAATCTCTTCTATTTCGGTGGTATCAGTTGTAATCTCTCCTCTTTCATTTCTGATTGTGTTTATTTGGGTCCTCTCTCTTTTTTTCTTGAGGAGCCTACTTAAAAGTTTATCTATTTTGTTTATCTTTTCAAAAAACCAACTCCTGGATTCATTGATCCTTAGAATTGTGCTGTTAGTCTCTGTCATTTAATTCTGCTCTGATCTTGGTTATTTCCTTCCTTCTACTTGCTCTGGGCTGTCTCTGTTGATGTTCCTCAAGTTCTTGGAGGCATCAGGTTAGGTTGTTTGTTTGAAATGTTTCTATTTTCTTTAGGTATGCCCGTATTGCTATGAACTTCCCTCTCAGGACTGCCTTAGCAGTGTCCCATAAGTTTTGGGTTCTGGTGAGTTCATTTTCATTTGTTTCCAGAAACTTTTTTATTTCTTCCCTGATTTCTATCTTGACCCATTTGTTGTTTAATAGCATACCATTCAGTCTCCATGATTTTGGTTTTTTTTCTGTGGTGTTCATTTCCAATCTCAGTGCCTTGTGATCAGAGAAAATGCTTGGTATGATTTCTATTTTCCTAAATTTGTTGAGTCTCGTTTTGTGTCCTATCATGTGGTCTATCTTGGAAAATGTTTCCTGTGCATTTGAAAAGAATGTGTATTTAGCTTCTTTAGGGTGAAGGACTCTATATATATCAATTAGGTCCATATCATCTAGAGTTTCATTAAATGCTGCAATGTCTTTGTTGATATTTTGTTTGGAATATCTGTCCATTTTTGACAGTGGGGTGTTAAAATCCCCTACTATAATTGTGTT
>NW_028083933.1:0-808 GCF_014824575.4 Sturnira hondurensis | reverse complement strand
GATGACCGGTGTTCACGCCTGCTGGAAGACTCGGGACTGAAACATCGACATACCTGTGTCTGGGATGGCTGAGTGTGACTGGGTTACGTGGAACCAAGTCCCTCCTGTGATGACACTTCAGCTGAACTCTCTATCCTTTCTTTCCCCAAAAGAGCCATGTTCCCAAGCACTAGTAGTGGGAGAACCCACACTAAGCCTGAACGTCTGGGAAGGGCAAGGCTGGGATCCGAGGCTGGGCGCGGCCCCCTTACACCCCGGGCCCCGGGCACCTCGGGGTGTGATAACCCAGCGGCACCTGGGAGCTCACACAGCACGAGACCCCAGACGGCTCCCGCGAGGGCCTCCGACGGGCTGAGCGGCAACCCACTCGGGACTCTCTGTCCCACGAGTTTGTTTCTGTCTGCCAGGAAGTGTGGGGACGGGTCAGGAAGGGAGACCTGGCGTGTGGAGGAGGGGGCTGCTAGGTCACGGAGGGACAGCATGACCTTCCTGTGTCTGCTTCGCGTCGGGGACGCTGGGTTGGCCCTGGAACTGGAGGGTCAGGGAAATCTGGCCCCGAGTGCGGTGGGGCTTCTGGAAGTCCCCAAGTGTATGCTGAGCTTTACCAACCACCGCCAACTGCGCTGGGCACGGAGTTGGGAAGGGAGCCCCTCTCCCCCTTCTGGGGGAAGCCCGGGAAGGCTCTGGCCCTTCAAAATTAGAGGCTGTGGGACTGAGAAAGCCCGAAATTCAGAAACCACCAAATCCGGGCCACACCGGTCAGGACGGAAAGGACACCAGGGGGTTGTCTCCATGCAGAGGGGGCGGT
>NW_028083932.1:0-2436 GCF_014824575.4 Sturnira hondurensis | reverse complement strand
AGCGTGCCCAGGCTGACCTTCAGCTCGATAGCAAAAGGATTGTTGACTATGGTTTCGATACATTTGATGGGTTTCTGGTTGGGGGAAGAACCCGAGTCTATTTCTTACATTTTTAGACTGTTCACCCCTCAACGTCATTCCGTTATCCAGCTATTTATTTGGGGCTTAGCCAGTCAATGAAACTTCGCGGAGAGCCTGTCCTGGGCCAGGTCAAGGATGTCAACAAGGCTGACAAGCTCCCGGGGAAGCTTGCATCCTTGACCCCATCCCTGTGGGTCTTCAGTCTCATGGACATTAACTCCCCTAGCATCCATCAGCAGCTCCCAGGGCCACAGATAAGGTCCACATGTCCGAGCAGGCCTGTTGGTAGAGGTCTCTGAATATTTCCCAGCGGCTGTCCTTGCTGTTGGGGCCAAACTTGTACTTGTCTCCCACCCACTGTCACTGGCTGGTTCAGGGCTGCCGACCTGCTCCTTTGACTTGACCCCCGCCTTCTCTCGTCCCCACTGTTCGAACTGGAATACCCTTCCCTTTCTTCCCACCCTTCCGGATCGTTACCGTCCATCTCAGGTCCTCCTCCTTTCATGAAACATCTCCCGCCCCTGCCTGGCACACAGTAGGTATTCACTAAGTGTTTGTTGAGGAATGAGGAGGGTCCTTTTGTTTCATTGATGAGTTTTTCTAAACCCAAAGGTGCTGAGATGGTCGAACAGCAGAGTGATCTTCGGGTGGAAATAGGGCATTTTCCTCCAGGCCTACTTGTCATTTGTCGGTTTTGTTTCTTAAGCATAAATTTAAACTGTGTGTAGTTATATTCCTTGTTTTATCTATTTGGGGATTTTTAGGAGTAGAAGTCAATTGCTTTTCCTTTGGTTGTGAAATGAAATTCTCAGCTAAAGGGACAGGGGACCAAATTAGATTGACTGATGGTGTTTTGTTATATGGGGGGTGCTTTTCTTGACTACATACAGGGTCCGGCAGAAGTGACACCTGCTTGAGTGTGGTTGGTAGGGTAATAATATGGGTGTAATAACGTATAGTTTTAATTTGAACATATCACCTGCCATGTCACATGGTGTGCTTGAGTGTGATATTGTTGTGTTACAGAACTACATGCTTATGCTTTCGTAATGAAAAGGGGCATTATTTGTGCTGGGCCCATTACATAACATCATTTATATATTATATAGTGAATACATAATGTAATAGGTAATTACATAATATGTAGTGAATATATAATTTATTTTATATATTAGGTCCAGCATAGCTTCTTGAATTTCTATGAATTTTAAAACTGTATTTCCTGCTTTGAGGGTTCAGTTTTCACTGCATTATTACCATGTTGGGTCCTGTGCACTGCGTGGAAACCTTGAGACGCAGTACACTTCGGATGGGAGGTGAAACAGTGCCACCTTGTGTTCACTGTGAGAAGCACCACTGACTTTCAAGAGGCCATCTTGTGCTGCTGCTTTGTTTTTGAAGAAGGCTAGCAATAAATTCTCCCGGGTTGTAAGTCATTGACTATGCAAAGATGTGAACAGACTTGTAACTACAGATCATAATAACAATATTTTGTTTTATTCATTGCACTGTTTTATTCATTTTATTCATTGCACCTGTATCTCTACAGGTGAGTAGGCTTAACCTGAATTACTCAAGAGAGAGAACAAAGCTAAGGTCTGGGTAGCAGGAGGGTGCTTCCACTTATCCCAGTAATGGCTCTATTTTATGAAGCTTGCTGTACAAGAGAGGCCAACAGTTTTGAAAAATAATTATAGAAAGCCGTGCTATTTTATAATAGTAAATTTCTTAACAATAATGTCTAAAAGTAATTGTAGAAAGTTTTTCCCCTTAAAGTATTTAAAAATTGTAAAGCATGAACATAAGTTGTCTTATTTCTTAATTAAATGTGATATACAGTTGTCCCAATTTTTCCCCTTTGCCCCCCCTCCACTCAATACCCCTCTTCCCTTGAGTGATACCCCCCCTTACTTCCTGTCTGTGGGTCGTGCATATAAATTCTTGGGCTTCTCTATTGCCTATACTGTTCTTAATATCCTCCCATCTATTTTGTACCTACTCAATTATGCTTCTAAATCCCTATACCTTTTCCCTCCTTCCCCCTCCCAGCTGATAACTCTCCAGATGGTCTCCATATCTATGATTCCATCCCTTAAATGTAAGTTGTCTTAAAATAACATTATTTTAATATTTTTT
Organism: Sturnira hondurensis; assembly: GCF_014824575.4. Lineage (NCBI taxonomy): Eukaryota > Metazoa > Chordata > Mammalia > Chiroptera > Phyllostomidae > Sturnira > Sturnira hondurensis. Next base: position 219 of record NW_028083932.1, on the reverse strand, counting down.
CTTGATTAAAGCCACAGGGTTTTTTTTAGAGTGAGGGGAAGGGAGGGAGAAAGAAAGAGAGAGAAACATCGATGTGTGGTTGCCTCTTGTGCACCCAATACTGGGAACCTGGTCTGCAACCCAGGCACGTGCCCTGACTGGGAATTGAACCTGTGAGCCTTTGGTTCGCAGGCCGGCACTCAATCCACTGAACCACACCAGCCTGGGAGAAAGGGGACA
>NW_028083931.1:0-1127 GCF_014824575.4 Sturnira hondurensis | reverse complement strand
TCTTCCTCTCTCCTTCCCTTCCCCTCTAAAGATAAATAAATAAAATACTTTAAAAAAAAGAACAAAATAAACTGAGGAACAAAATAGAAACAGAAACAAAATCAATCAGTTAAGACAAAAAAGGATGGGCTCTAGCTGGTGTAGCTCAGTGGGTTGAGCACAGGCCTGTGAAACAAAGGGTCGCTGGTTCGATTCCCAGTCAGGGCACATGCCTGGGTTGCAGGCCAGTTCCCAGCAGGGGATGCACAAGAGGTAACCATACACTGATATTTCTCTCCTTCTCTCCTTCCCTTCCTCTCTAAAGATAAATAAATAAAATCTTTTTTAAAAAAATAAGGAAGCCTTACCTTTTGCGACAGCATGGGTGGACCTGCAGAGTATCATGCTAAGTGAAATAAGCCAGTCAGAGAAAGACAAGTGCCATAGGTGGATTCTAATGAACTAACATGCAAAACGGAGACGGACCCGTAGATAGAGAGCAGGCTGGTAGCTGTGGGGGAGAGGTAAGGGAGTGGAAGGGTTGAACAAAAAAGAAAAAAACAAAAGGAGAAAAAAGTCACAGACATGGACAAGAGCGTGGAGATCGTTGGGGGCAGAGGGGTGAGGTGGGGTGGAGGAGAGTAAAGGGGAAGTAAATGGTGATGGAAGGAGACCTGACTTGGGGGGGGGTGAACACAAAATGCGTGGTAGAATTGTGCACCTGAAATCTGTATCATTTGTTAGCCAGTGAATAAATTCAATAAAAAGGAGAAAAAGTGTTAAAGTCTAATATTCATATTCATAATTGGGTTTGTAGACCTAAAAAAGCCAAGGAAATCCCTCGAAAAACTATTAGAACTCACAAGTCATCATTAAATCGGGTTGGTAACAAATTTGACATTAAAGATACCACCCCAGGTGATAAAATAAAACTCCACCCTAATTCTAATAACTAGTCAGCAAACAAAAGACATCAGATGAGCTGTAGCTATGATAGGGCTAAAAAAGGTATATAATTTAGGAAAGTAAAGTGTTCTCTTTGAAAGCTTAAAAAATGCTTCTGACAGATTAAAAGCCCGGATGGGAAAGAGAGAGAGTATATTTTCAGAATATCAACTCATCCAAGAAGCTCTGCTGACCATTTCACT
>NW_028083930.1:1088879-1296574 GCF_014824575.4 Sturnira hondurensis | reverse complement strand
TGAACAGACAATTCTGCAAGGAGGACGTACAGAGGATCCAGAGACACATGAAAAGATGTTCAATATTGCTAGCTATCAGAGATGCAAATTAAAACCACAATGAGATGCCACTTTACACCAGTCAGAATGGCTATCATAAACAAAGAAAGAAACAGCAAATGCTGGAGAGGTTGTGGGCAAAAGGAGACCCTTGTTCACTGTTGGTGGGATTGCAGACTGGTACAACCACTATGGGAAAAAGTATGGAATTTTCTAAGAAAACTAAAAATGGACGTGCCTTTCGACCCAGCAAATCCAATATTAGGAGTATATTTTAAGAACCCTGTAACACCAATCCAAAGGAACTTGTGCACTCCAATGTTCACAGCAGCACAATTTACAGTAGCCAAGAGTTGGAAGCAATCTAGATGCCCATCGGTAAATGACTGGATCAAAACTATGGTTCATATACACAGTGGAATTCTATGCCGCAGAAAGAAAGAAGGAGCTCCTACCTTTTGCAACATCATGGATGGAACTGGAAGCATTATGCTGAGCGAAATAAGTCAGGCGTTGAATGACAAATACCATATGATATCATCGTTAACAGGAATCTAAACAACAAAACAAACAAGCAAGCAAAATATGACCAATGACACTCAAATACGGAACAGGCTAACAGGGTCCAGAGGAGAGAGAATCATAGGGCAAAGGGGGATGGACTCACATGAACAAGTATAAAGGACACTTGGACAATAACTAAGGGTGGGGTCGGAAATGGGAGGGAGGTGGGGAGCACTGGGCGGGGGAGCAGCCTGGAATATAAGACAGTAAACTGTACTTGAACAAAAATTAAGTAAATAAAAGAAAAGAAAAGAAAAAGAAAAAGGGCAAGATAACTGAAATAAATAAAATTAGAAACAAAAGAGGCAAATTTACAACTACTACCACAGAAATACAAAAGATTGTATGAAATTACTACACACAAGTTTATGACAAGAAATTTTAAGAAGTGAATTAAAAGGACAAATTACTAGAAACACATAATCTTCCAAAACTGAATCAAGAAGATTCATAAAGACTGAGTAGAATGATATCAGCTACTGATATAAAAATAGTAATCAAAAAACTCGTAGGACAAAAGCCCTGGGCAGAACAGATTCACAAAATTTTACAAAACATTCAGAAAAGAGCTAACTCTGATTATTCTCAAGCTGTTCCAAAAAATTCAAGAAGATGAGAGACTCCCAAACTTTTTTATGAGGACAATATTATCCCATCTCCAAAATCAGATAAAGAAACCACAAAGAAAGAAAACTACAGGCCAATATCATTGATAAACATAGATGATACTATCCTCAACAAAATACTGACAAACCAGGTCAAACAATACACTGAAAAGACAATACACAATAGTGAGGTGAGATTCATCCCAGGGATACAAGGATGGTAAAATGTATGCAAATCAATAAATATAATACACCACATAAAGAGTACAAAATACAAAATCTACCTGATTTTATCAATAGATGTGTAAAAATCGTTTGATAAAGTGCATCGCCCATTTATGATAAAAATACTCAACAAAGTGGGAGCATATGGAGCGCACTTTTACCTAATAAAGGCCATCTGTGAGAAACCTATAGCCAACATCATACTCAGAGGGCAAACGCTAAGAGCTTCCACCTGAATATCAGGCACAAGACAAGGGTGCCCACTTTCATGACTTCTATTCAATATAGTATTGGACGTCCTAGCCACAGCAATCAGAAAAGAAAAAGAATAAAATGCACCAAAATTGGAAAGAAGGAAGTAATATATGTACATAAGATAAGAGTGTACACAGAAAGTTCTTTCAATTCCACCTAAAATCTACTGAACCTAATAAATGATTTTGGAAAAACATGAAACACAAAGTTGACATTCAAAAATCAAAGGCATTTTTGTACACCAACAATGAAATACCAGAAATTAGGAAAAAGCCCCATTTACTAGAACAACAAGAAAAATAAAGTACCTGGGAATAAACTTAACCAAGGAGGTAAAAGGCTCACAGAACTACACAACACTGAGGAAAGAAATTAAGGAAGACACAAATAAATGGAAGCAAATATGATGTTCATATATTGGAATAATTAACTTATTAACATACCCATACTACCTATGCAATCTATACATTCAGTTCAATCTCTATCAAACTACTAATAGCATATTTCACAATATAGTACAAATAAAATACTTTAAAATTTATAAGACAGAAACCTGTACTTAAACAAGAATTAAATAAAAATTATATTTAAAAAAAGAATTGGAATCATAGCATCATTAAATTTTAGGATCTAGAAGGATTTTAAAAAAAAATTTTATGGAACCATAAATGACTCTGAATAGTCTCAGTGATTAGAAAAAGAAGAACAAAGTAAGAGGAATCATGATACCTGATATCAAACTATATTACAAGGCTAATGTACTCAAACCAGTCTGATACTGGCATAGGGACAAACACATGGATCAACGGAACAGAATAGAGAGCTCAGAAATAAATCTATGTCTCTATGGTAAGTTAATATTTGACAAAGGGGGCAGGAGCATAAAATGGAGTAAAAATATCTTCTTTAATAGTTGGTGTTGGATGATCTTGACAAGTACATGCAAATAAAATGAAACTAAACCACCAACTTACCCCATATACCAAAATAAACTCAAGATGGATAAAAAGACTTAAATATAAGTCATGACACCATAAAAGTCCTAGAGGAGAACATAACCAGGAAAATCTCAGATACCGCATGCAGCAATATTTTCACCAACACATCCCTTAGGGCAAGAGATATAAAGGAAAGAATAGACAAAGGTGACTACACCAAACTAAAAGGCTTCTGCACAGCTAAAGAAACAGCAACAAAAGAAAAGGGAACCAACTGTATGGGAAAACGTATTTGCCAATGATACCCAAGAGAAGGGTTTGAGCTCCAAAATATATAAAGAACTCACATGACTCCACACACCAGGAAGACAAACAATGCAATTTAAAAAAGGGCAAAGGACCTGAACAGGCCCTTCTCTAAGGAGGACAAACAAAGGATCCATAGACACATGAAAAAATGCTCAGTATTACTAGTTGTTAGAGATATTCACATTGAAACCACAACGAGACTCCATTTTATACCAGTCAGAATGGCCATCTTTACCAAGTTAACAATCAACAAGTGCTAATGAGGTTGTGGAAGAAAGAGAACCCTAGCACACTCTTGGTGGGGATGCAGACCGGTGCAGCCACTGTGGAAAACAGTATGGAATTTCCTGAAAAAACTAGAAATCGAACTGCCTTTCCATCCAGTGATTCCACTGCTGTGATTCAGAATTCTGAATTACTAGTTGAAAACAACCTGTGTACCACAATGTTCATAGCAATACTACTTACAATAGCCAAGTGCTAGAAATAGCCTAAATGTCCATCAGTAAATGAGTGGATTAAAAAACTATGGTACATTTACACAATAGAATGCGATACAGCAGGAAAAAAAAGAGGGAACTCCTACCCTTCGTGACAGCATGGAGGGAATTGAAAAGCATTATGCTAAGTGAAATAAGCCAAGTGGTGAAAGATCATACCCTATGATCTTACCTGTAAGTGGAACCTAATCAATAAAACAAACAAATGAGCAATGTGGAAACGGAGACTTGGAAACAAACAACAAACTGACAGTCACCAGAGGGGAGGTAACAGGGGGAGAACAGGTGAAAGGATGGGAAGGATCAAGGAAAGGATCACGAATAGATGACTCTTTGGCATGGACAATGTGATGGGGATTGACTGTGGGAGTTGGGCGCGCAGATCACGTAGGGGCAAGTAATGGTAAAAAAGTCAGGACACCTGTAACTCAACAATAAAAAAAAAAAAGACTCAGGGAAGATGGTGGTGAGATGGGTGGGAGTGGAATTTACTTACTCCTGTGCACTGGTGAAATACCTAGCTGATGGAACAGAGTGAACAGCCAACAGTATCCCAGCATATATAATGATTGAAAACAAAAGACTGTAGAGGACATTGAAAAGTCAGACAGTGAGGAAGAGTGCTTCAGGACAATAAGGTCCCTGGGACCAGCGTGGGGACCAGGGTGGCTGCAGCCTCAGGATTCTTGGGAGAGAGACAGGTCAACTGCTCCCTCCCCTGCCAACAAAGTTTGAGCAGCACCAGGAGATCCCTGGATGCTTGAAATCAGGGGTGGGGGAATAAGGATGAAGTGGGAAACACACAGGGGCAGTGTGCACCCACTGGGATTGTGGACACCACCTGGGAAGGGTTGGGCAGTGACTGATCCTGACCCAATCAGTCCTTGGTCTGGTTGGAGAGTTGGGCTGTAGGAGAGACCAGGCACTTGTTTGCAGAAGCAGGTTTGAATAGGAGGAATTTTTTTTTTAAGGTAAAGAGAAAAAAGAGGCATTCAGTGGCTGTTTGGGGAATTATCCCACAGTAGCCAGCCCCGCCTACTGCACCCCTATCCCCACCTGGCTGAGAGCTCACACCTAAAGCCCCATGAACAGTGAGCACCTGAACCCACAGCCTGGTGACTGTCCATCCCACCCCAGCAAGAAAGGCTGAGTGCTACCCTACAGAGGCACCTCGCATACGGCCCCTATGCCCTGGGCCCTGCAGCGCCCACTGCCTCTCTAAGAGGAAGGTAGACGTCCCAGCAGAGGAGAGCTGAAGGGCTCAGGGAGTCGGCAATGCATAGAAAGACTTAACTCAGTGTGTGTGTGTGTGTGTGTGGGGGGGTGCTGAACTACTTTGAAGGGAATCTGAGAGTCCTTAGTATCTAGGTCAGCAAAGAGGAAGAGGGTGGTGTGTGAGTTGCCCCTAACTGGTGCACCTCAGGGGCAGGGCAACTGGTGGACTGAAGGCATAGGCTGGGGACCCTGCAGCAAACTGGGCAACTGCAAAAAGTGTGGCTCAAGAAGGGATAAAAGCGAAACCAATCTCTCCTTAGCCTACTGCACCCAAGGAGACCAGCAGAACTGGTTTGACCACTTTAAAGCAAGCAGAAGCCTTTAAATTTTTTAATTCCTTCTTCCTTCCTTCCTTTCCATTTTTATTCCTTCTTCGTTGCCTTTTTAAAATTCCCACAAGTGAGACAATAAAACCTGAAAGGACCAGAGTTAGACTCAAAGAGTTGTCATCCCAATAACTGAGATAGTGAGACAAATTTCAATTTGCTGCTCCAGAGAACTTGAAAGTTATTGTATATGTGTATTATTATTTTCCTTATTATTACATCCTTTATTTTATTAGTACTTTTATTTATCTTCATTTTGTTTAGTCCTCTTCACTTGGTGTGTTAAAATCTATGGTTTGACTGGTTTCCCTTGTTCTCTCTTTCATAGTGTATTTTTAATTTTCTGTCTTTCACTTCATTTGTGTTCCGATAGCACACTACTCTAGGTCCTGTACTTCCTACTCTTGCTTTCAGATAACATAGATTCTGTCATATGATTGTTGCTCCATTACTATTGTAAATAACTGCTGTTCCACACAACTCTAAATACTACACAGCACCCCTCCCAGATCTTGGCTCATTTCACTGCTTGCTGAACTTTGTTACTGCTGTGATTAACACTATTCTCTCACACACTACACCTATTTTCCATCTGTTACTCTCACTTTACCTCATAATTTGACCTCCCACAAAGCTCACTGCTTTCTAGATCCAACTTAAAATCCTTCCCCCACCCCAATAAGAGTCTTATCTTTCTTCCATTCTTTCTAAAACATGACTAGTTGGCTGAAATAGCACAGTTAACACTATACATATCCGAAGGTTCTCCTATCTCATCTCTATGGTTTGGTAGTTTAAATACTATAGAATACACTCCCACTGTCTTAAAACACTTTGCCTTCCCCATCCAACTCATCACAAAAAAGAGTAGGTGGTAGGTGTATCCTCCACCAGGATAGCTGCTGGAAGAAAAAACCCACCACCAAAGGAACCACACACAGATAACAAAAAAGAAGGTGAAGGAAGGAGTGGAAGCCACACTAACCTCAAACCAGGACTGATATGAAAATACAAGTAAACTGTGGAGAAATTTCCCAGAACAAACACCTGAACAAGAGCAGGAGAGAAACCTTAAAACCTCATACACACAGAAGAACCAGCTTCAACAAAACCTGTCCACACCTGCACAACAGAATACAAGACATAGTGGATGAAGTGACCCTTAGTTAAGCAGCTAGAGGGAAGGACCCACCAAAGACAGACCCAACAACAATCAAACCTGAAAGAAATACAGAGAGCCAACATAAATGACAGTGCAAGACCCATGAGCTCAGGAGATCTAGGAGACTGCACCACTAAATCTCACAGGTCTTTCATTATAAAAGTTCACACCATAAAAACAGAGAACCAGAACAGATCATTTAAGAAGCAGAGACTAACAAGAAGAGTCTCAGAAACAATGGGAAGATGAAGAAACAATCCCCAAATGAAAGGAGGAGGAAGCCTCAGAAAGAATGCTAAGGGAAATAGAGGCAACTCAATTATCAGATATTGAGTTCAAACCAATGGTTATCAGGAAGTTTAATGAGCTCACAGAGAATTCCCCAAAACTACAGGGAAAGTACAATGAACTCACTGAAAACTACATCAAAAATAAAAAGGAAATAGAAACTATAAACAAAGGCCAAGAGGAAAGAGAGAATACAATTTCTGAACTTGCATATCACAGTAGAAAGAAAAAAAAGCAGGCTAGATGAAGCAGAGGATCAAATCAGCGAGCTGGAGGACAAGGTAGAAAAAAACACCCAGAAAGAGTAAAAAAAGGAAAAGAGGATCAGAGAAAATGAAGACAGGTTAAGAGAAGTGTAGTACTACACGAAACATAATATTTGTATAGCGGGGATAGAAGAAGAAGAAATAGAAACCCTGTTTGAAAATGTAATGATGGAAAATTTCCCTAATTTGATGAGAGAAACAGTTATACAAATCCAGGAAACAAAGAGATTCCCAATCAAAAAAAATCAAACAGGCCTAATTCATGATACATCATAATTAAAATGGCAAAATCCCAAGACAAAGAGAGAATCTTAAAGGCAGCAAGGGAAAAACAGGAAGTAACATACAAGGGAGCCCTAATAAGGCTAGCAGCTGACTTCTCAATAGAAACAATCCAAGCCAGAAGAAAATGGCAAGAAATATCCCAAGTCAAGAAAACCAGAGCCCTGAAAACAACACTACTTTAGCAAGCAGGTTTCTCAATTAAAATGGAAAGCCAAATAAGGAGCTTCCCAGAAAAAAGAATCCTAAAAAATATACTTCCTCCAAATCAAGTCTGCAAGACATGCTAAAGTGTCTGCTTTAAAAACAGGAAGAAAAACAGTAGGAGAAAGAGGAACACATAAATGTCAATGAGAAAGAACCTATCAATAATAACCTTAGATGTGAATGGATTAAATGCCCAATCAAAAGACATGAATAGCTGAATGGATAAGAAATAATTACCCACACATATGCTGCCTACAAGAGACCCACATCAGAACAAAAGACCTTCACAGACTGATGTGAAGGGCTGGAAACAAATATTCTGTGCAAATGAACAAGGAAGAAAATCCAAGGTAGCAATACTCATCTCAGACAAAACAGACTTTAATAAAAAGGCCATAAAGACACTCAGAAGTCATTTCATTGTATTCAAGGAAAGAATCCATCCAGAAGACATAAACATTGTAAATATACATTCACCCAACATAGGAGCACCCAAATATATAAACAAAATCTGGAAGAATGTCAAGAAAGATATTGACAGCAACACAATCATAGTAGATTTTAACACCCCACTTCAAAAAAATGGACAGATCTTCCAAACAAAATATCAACAAAGATATTGTAGCACTGAACACTGCCCTAGATAAAATGGACTTTGTGGGAGGAATTTTGCACGCAAGTCCCCCCTTTTGCCACAGGTGAAAACAAAACTACCAAGACATGATCTGCTTAGGGAGGAGAGGTGATCTATCTCTCAAAGGAGAATGACCAAGAGCCCCTTCCTCAACAGCTTCTTTTAGGTTCATAATACACAGGAATACAGGTAAAGCTCATTAATCAATGTCAGGTGGCAAGGATCAAACAATAGATCACATTTCAAAGAAATCTGAGGACTTAATCTGAGTCAGTGTCTGTCAGTTAAGAGGGTTGCAAAAACTTTGGGAGACATATTCATTTCCTGCTCGGAACCTTATCATATGAATGAAAGCACTCTTAGCAAAGCAGGCTTCACAGGACTTTACAAATTCTTTCTTATGCCTGATAACCCTGGAACCCACTCTAGCTGGCAGAGGACTGCACCACCCTCCCCATCATAGGTTTTCAGGCTTGAATGGATTAGAGCCAGAGAGTGCTTGTCCCTTGCCCTGGCTGGCATAGCTCAGTGGATTGAGCACGGGCCTGCGAACCAGAGGATCACAGTTTGATTCTCAGTCAGGGCATATGCCTGGGTTGCAGGCCAGTTCCCAGCAGGGGACATACGAGAGGCAACCATACATTGATATTTCTCTCCCTCTATCCTTGCCTTCCCCTCTAAAGACAAATAAATAAAACCTTAAAAAAAAGAAAGTGCTTCTCCCAGACAGAAATGAAGACTCAGGATATGTCAAAATAGCCGGGGAGTGAGGGTCCATCATCCCCTCTTTGTTTCAGCCCCCCAAGTCCTCCCTTGAGGGCTTTCCAAATGATCATATCTGGCTTAGGTTGCCCCCCTTCTGAGGGATCTTACCAGCCATTTACTAACCAACCAAGCATTGGGAGTCAGAGATGAATGAAGCAGAAGCAGCGCTCCTGCCAGGGAGATAAGTTTTGTCTCCTTAGTGGCGCACAGCCCAAAAGGTCACTCACTCAGCCTTATCCATGCGGGGAAGGGGCATTACAGCTCCTGAAACCAGGCAGGGCAGTTCCCAACCGGACTCAACTGATATATGCAGATCCGTTAATCCTAAAGAACCTAACTACACATTCTTTTCAAATGTACATGGAGCAGTTTCAAAGATAGAATAGGACACAAAACAAGCCTCAACAAATTCAAGAAAATTAAAATCATATCAAGCATTTTCTCTGACTACAATTGAATGAAAATGGAAACCAATCTCAAAAAAGAAACGCCAAAACACCCAAATTCATGGATATTGAATAGCATGCTATTAATCAATGAATGGGTCAAGAATGAAATTAGGGAAGAAATCAAAAAGTTTCTGGAAACAAATGAAAATGAACTCACAACAATCCAAAATTTATGGGACACAGGGAAGGCAGTCCTGAGAGGGAAGTTCAAAGCAATACAGGCCTACTTAAAAAACACAGAAACATTTCAAATAAACAACCTAACCCTACACGGACAAGAACTCAAGGAACAACAACAAAGATGGCCCAGAGCAAGTAGAAGGAAGGAAATAACCAAGATGAGAGCAGAATTAAATGGCATAGAGACTAAAAGCACAATTCTAAGGACCCATAAATCCAGGAGCTAGTTGTTTGAAAGAGTAGAAAAAAATCAACAAACCTTTAAGCACACTCATCAGGAAAAAAGGAGAGAGGACCCAAATAAACACAATTAGAAATGAAGGAGGAGAGATTACAACTGATGCCACAGAAATACAGGGGACTTTAAGAAATTACTATGAAGAGCTATATGCTAAGAAACTTGAAAACCTATGTGAAATGGACAACTTTTTAGAAACATATATTCTTCCAAGACTGAATGAAGAAGAAAGCCTGAACAGACCAATAATAGCTGATGAAATTGAAGCAATAATCAAAAAGCTTCTGTCACAGAAAAGCCCTAGACCAGACGGTTTTACAGAAGAATTTTAAAAAGCATTCAAGGAAGAACTAATTCCCGTCTTTCAGATTATTCCAAAAAATTATAGAAGATGGAAGACTCACAACCTCTTTTTATGAAGCCAGCAACATCCTAATCCCAAAACAAGATAAAGATATTAAAAAAGAAAGAAAATTTCAGGCCAATATTGCCAGTGAAAATGGATGCTAAAATCCTCAACAAAATATTGGCAAACCACATACATAAGAACATTACAAAGATCATACACCATGACCAAGTGGGATTCATCTCAAGGATGCAAGGATGGTACAATATTCCCAAATCAATAAACATAGTATATCACATAAACAAAAGCAAAGTAAAAAATCACATTATCACATCAATAGATACAGAAAAAAATATTTGATAAGGTACAGAACCCATTTATGATAAAAACACTTGGCAAAATGGAAATAGAGGGAGCATTCCTCAACATAATAAAGGCCATATATGACAGACCTACAGGCAACATCATACTCAATGAGCAAAAATTTAAAGCTTTCCTACTAAGATCAGTAACAAGACAGGGATATCTGCTTTCACCACTCTTATTCAACATAATATTAAAAGTCCTACTCACAGCAATCAAAATAGAAAAAGAAATAAAAGACATCCAAATCAGAAAGGAGGAAGTAAAACTGTCATTGTTTGCAGATGACATGATAGTGTACATACAAAATTCTACAGACTCCACTAAAAAAATTATTGGAACACGACTGAAGTAAAAAAAGGGAATTTGAAATACTATATGAAAAGAATTAAGGAAAACCAGTCAAACAATGCAACTAAATAAATAAATGATGAAAACTAAACAGGAAGAAGAGGAAAAAAACTGTCATTGTTTGCAAATAACATGAAAGTGTACATACAAAATCTTATAGACTCCATCAAAAAAAACTACTTGACCTAATAAGTGAATTTGGAAAAACTGTGGGATACAAAGTCCATATTTAGAAATTAAAGGCATTTTTGTACACCAAAAATGAACTATTAGAAACAGAAATCAGGGGAAAATCCCATTTGATACAGCAACAAGAAAAATAAAATACCTAGGAATAAACCTAACCAAGGAGATAAAAGACCTATACTCAGAAAACTACACGACACTCAGAAAAGAAACTAAGGATGACACAAACAAATGGAAGCATGTACCATGTTCATGGATTGGAATAATTTACATCATCAAAATGTCTATACTATTCAAAGTGATTTGTAGATTCAATGCAATCCCTATTAAAATACCAATGACATATGTCACAGATATAGAGCAAACATTTCAGAAATTTATATGAAACCATAAATGACCCTAAATAGCTGCAGGAATTTTGAGAAAGAAGAACAAAGTAGGAAGGGCCACATTGCCTGATATCAAACTGCATTGCAAGGCCACTGTAATCAAAATGGCCTGGTAACTGTCATAAGAACAGACACATAAACCAATGGAACAGAATAGAGAACCCAGAAATAAACCCAACCCTCTATGGTCAATTACTATTTGACAAAAGGTGGGGGAAAGCATTAAATGGATTGAAAATAGACTCTTGGACAAACGGTGTTGGGAGATCTGGACAGCTACATGCAAAAAAAATGAAACTTGATCACCAACTTACACCATACACAAAATCAAACTCAAAGTGGATAAAGGACTTAAATATACATTGTAACACCATAAAAGTCCTAGAGGAAAACTGGCAGGAAAATCTCAGACATTCTATGCAGCAAGCCTTCATGGATATGTCCCCTAAAGCAAGGGACATAAAGGAAAGAATAAACAAATGGGATCTCATCAAATTAAAAAGCTTCTGCATGGCTAAAGAGAACAGCATTAAAATGAAAAGAGAACCAACCATATGGGAAAACATATTTTCCAATGATACCCCATACAAGGGTTTGATCTCCAAAATATGTAAAGAACTCACAGGACTCCACTCCAGCAAGACAAAATCCCAATTTAAAAAAAAAGGGGGCAAATGACTTGAAAAGACACTTCACCAAGGAGGATGTATAGAGGGTCCAGAGACATATGAATAGATGCTCAACATCACTAGCCATCAGAGAGATGTAAATTAAAACCACAATGAGATACCACTTCACACCTGTGAGAATGTCCATCATGAACAAATCAACAAACAAGTGTTGGAGAGGATGTGAAGAAAAGGAAACCCTAGTGCACTGTTGGTAGGAATGCAGACTGGTGCAGCTTCTGTGAAAAACACTATGGAATTTCCTCAGAAAACTAAAAATGGAACTGCCTTTTGACCCAGCAATTTTATTGCTGGTGTTATATTGTAAGGACACTGAAACACTAAACCAAAAAGAACTTATGTATCCCAATATTCATAGGAGCACAATTTACAATAGCCAAGTGCTGGAAGCAACCTAAGTGCCCATCAGAAAATGGGTGGATCATAAAAACTATGGTGCATTTGCAAAATGGAATACTATGCAGGAGAGAGAAAGGACCTCCTACCTTTTGCGACGGCATGGGTGGAACTGGAGAGCACTATGCTAAGTGAAATAGACCAGGTCTTGAGGGACAAATACCCTGTGATCTCACCTTCAACTTTAATCAACAAAAGAAAAAAGCAAATAAGTATAACCAGAGACATTGAAATTAAGAACAATTTAACAATAGCCAGAGGGGTACAGGAAGGGGACAGTGGGAGCAAGGATTTTCAGGAACTACTATAAAGGACACATGGACAAAACCAAGGGGGAAGGTGCAAGCAAAGGAGGGAGGTGGGTTTGGCTGCGGTGGGAAGTAGTGGTGGGGGGAAAAATCAGACAACTCTAATTAAAAACAATAAAATAATTTTTTAAAAAGAAAACCAGTGTCCTAAAACCTCTTTCTCTGTCCTTCCTTCACATTCTTGCCTCCTCCCCTAGGCTGTAACTTAGGTCATTTCAAATGTCAACTTCTCCATGTTTGTACACAGAGTTCTAACTGCTGCTGGAGAAAAATCACACAATGGTACATAACTGTTTTCTCCATGGCATCCCACAAACATACTGTTTCCTACTCAGCTGACCCAAAATTTCACTAATAATTACTTCTATATTTCTTCAATTCCTCAGATATTTGGTAGTCCTTCATCTGAGCTCACTCCCAGAAAGAACTCATATTCTTACTTCATAGAAGATATAAAATCCATTGGACAGGAACTGCCTCAACTTTCTAACTATAGTAGGCTAAATATGTGTAGATCGTAACCCTCAAAAACTGTGAACGTGGTCCTGTTGGAACAAGATTTTTTTTGCAGATGTAGTTGTTAAGTTTCTCATGATGAAATCATGTTGATTTAGGGTAAGACCTAAATCAAATAGCAAGTATTCTTAGAAGAGAAAGGTATAGAGAGTTTTGAGATACACACAAGTCAGCCATGTGAAACCAGGCAGAGACTGGAGGTATATAGCCCCTTAAGAGGGAGTGAGACTAGATAATTCCTTATTTTGGACTTCTGCATCCTGAATCTGAGATAAAGAATAAATTTCTGCTGTTTTTAAGCCATCCAGTGTGAGGCAATTTGTTATGGGAGCCCTAAAAAATTAAGAATGCTAACTACTCTGACATTTACATCAATACCTGCCTTGTTCCCCTTCTCTTTCATTAAAATAGCATATGTGGTTGTCTCCTATTTACATCTCCAACTAGGGTGTGAATCCCACAATAAAATCTTGTGATTAATGGTGCAAGTCTCAAGTGAGATTTCTGGGCATAAGTCTTAATTCCACCATTTATGATGTAGCCTTAGCTACATGATAAGTGGCCAAGGCACGGTACCTGTCTGTGCCTCGGTGTTTTTGTCTTAAAAATTGGACTGGCCCTGGCCAGGTGGCTCCATTGGTTGAAGTGTCGTCCTGTAAACCAAAACATTTCAGTCAGGGCACACACCTAGGTTTGATTTCTATTCATGGCACATACAGTAGAAACCAATGTCTGTCTGTCTGTCTGTCTGTCTGTCTCTCTCTCTCACCTTCCCTTTTTCTCTAAGAGCAATGAACATAATCTCAGGATTTTTTTTTTCAAAAAATGGGATGACGATAATAGTATCTCTCTCAGAGAGACTGTGTAAGAGTTAAATGAAATAATCCTCTTAGAATAGTTTCTACACAAAGGAGATCACAATAAACTTTTATTATTATTATCATTGTCATCATCATCATCTGGTTGCCTTCTCAGGAACTAAACTATCTAATGACTAAGCTGTCATTTAATCCTCCAGTTTTCTTCTTCTTTATGGAATGATTTCCTTGAACATTTAAACATTCTTAACCATTTCCTTTCCAAAACAAAAACAAAATAAAACATCATTTTCCTTTTTTTAAAATAAATTTATTTATCTTTAGAGGGGAAGGCAAGGAGAGAGGGAGAGAAATATCAATGTTTGGTTGCCTCTCATGGGTCCCCTGCTGGGAACTGGCTTGCAACCCAGGCATGTGCCCTGACTGGGAATCGAACCGGGATACACTGGTTCGCAGGCCCACGCTCAATCCACTGAGCTACACCAGCCAGGGCAAAACATCATTTTCTTAATCAGACCTTTCTCTCCAGCTCCTACCCCATACCCAAAGTTAATTTCACAACAAATGATATTATGTACTCACTGCCTCCTCTTTTTCACCCCTATTCACTAAAATGGACTCTGTCAATCCACTGGAACTTTGCTTAACAAGGCCACATACTACTAAATGCTGAAGAAAACATTACACCTACCAGCAACAATTAACACTGTTGCACATACCCTTCCTGTTGGAAACGTTTATTTTCATTGGTTCTGTCTGTAGCCTTTCTGGTTTCCTTCCAGCCTTCCTGAGAGGTCTTATTTGCTGGTTTCAATCTCCTCTAACAAATTCTTAATTGATGGGTTCCTTAGCGCTTCTTCTTAGTCATTCTTTTTTTTTCTCACTCTACATTCTATGAGATATCAACCACACACAGAACATCAATTTACTCTTAACAGACTGATCATTCCTAACTTGTATCTCTGGCCCAGATTTCTCCTCAGAGTACCCAGCTCATATTATCTAATTGCTCACTAGACATATGTTCCTATATACTTTAAACATTTCAAATTCAACAGTCCGAAGGGAAAATAAATATTTTTCCCTGGCCTTTTTGAAAATCTACTTTTACAGTACTCCCTGTCTCATTAAATGGTGCTTCCATTCATCCATTTGCTCAAGGCAAAAAACTAAGAGTTTATCTTGGACTTTTTATTGACCCCTTACAAACAGTTTTCACCAACTCTTCTACAATCAACATCTTAAATATCTTTCAGATTAATTCACTTCTTTCTTTGTCAGTAGAAAATAACCCAATGCCACATCACACGTACATTAAATTGATGTTCAATCTGACTTCCCCCAGCTGTTCTCCAAATTTCAGCTAGAATGATGTTTCTAAAATATGTATCTGAGTGTGGTCACCATCACCTCCCTTCAATCCCCCACCCCTACACACATACACATATTAACAAATTTCATTGGCTGGTAATTTAGTAATTGTTCTTAAAATGAAATCTAAATTCTTTAAGCTTTTACAGTACCTCCACTGTCTGGCTCTCAGCATCTAGCTTTTGTTCCATAGCCTGCCTAATATCTTTTTGTCCTTCCCTCTTTCCTTGTAGCTTAATAACACTTCTTCTGAGAGGACCTTCACAACTTCCTAGCTTCCAGATATTCCATAACATTCTCTGTACTTCCTCCAGCAGAGAACTCACTAGAACTTGCTAGAATGACTTATTCATGCCATTTCAAATAATTCCGATATTTTATTCCTTTTCTTTCATTTATAGATGATGGATGATGTTAACAGACAACAAATGCATTGAAATGGGATAAATGTGATCATTAACCAAGTTAAAAAACATTTTAATGTTTCTGCTTTAATACACAAAGGAAGTAAAAGATATTAAAAATGAAACTCACAAATCATGGGGGAAATGCTGAATGTAAGAACACTGACTTTTAATGGTCATCACATGGAGGGATTTCAGTGGGGAGGAGAAGGGGAGGAATAGGGGGGAAGGTACAGGGAGGAAGAAGCATAATTAGTGGGAATAAATAGATGGGGAGAAATTAAAAACTGGCATAGGAAACAGACAACTCAAAGAACTTATATGTACTACCCATGGACATGAACTAAGGGGGGTGATGCTGGAGTGTTGGGGGGGCAGGGTGCAGGGGGATAAAAGGGGAAAACTGTAATAGCATAATCAATAAAAATACTTTAAAAAGAACACTGGCTTTTCAGAAAATAAAGGTTTTAGATTTTGCATCAGAAAAATCTGGCTGGGGATGCTAAACATGCTTTCCAGAAGGCAGCATGCTGAACCAATTAATGTGAAACACAAGTGACAATGTGCTTTTAGATACACCTACATTTTAAGTATTAAAATCACTTCCACATTGAGGTATACATGTTCTTATCTCACTCAAGATATTGTGGAATCCACACCCTCTGTAAAACACACATATACATGTACATAGACACATTCCTCCATTAAGGAATAGAGTGACAACACCACCATTAGGTTGTTTTATGTTACTATTATTATGAAGGCAACCATTGATTTCATATGTGTGTGTGTGTGTGTGTGTGTGTGTATATATATATATATATATATATATATATATATGAATGAATTGGATGTTTCTCAGAGCCAATCCATCTTCTCCAAATGGGTCTTTAACACTGTCTAGTAAATATGCCACATTTTTTCTATATCATCATTCTCTCCACAACTAATCTCATGTTTTTGGGGTTTTTTTAAGGTTTTATTTCTTTATTGACAGAGGGGATTGAAGGGAGAAAGAGAGGGAGAGAAACATCAATGTATGGTTGCCTCTCACCTGCCCCCTACTGGGCACCTGGCCTGCAACTTAGGCATGTGCCCTGACTGGTAATTGAACCGGTGACAAGTTTGATTGGACAGGCCCATGCTCAATCCACTGAGCTATACCAGCCAGGGTTAATCACACTTTCTATGTCCTCTTCAATCACCCCAAACCCTCTTTAACTTCGTTGCTTTTTGAAGATGGCATGAAGAAAGAGAAGAGGAGAAGGAGGACAAAGAAGAATTAAATTTTCTTATCTTCAAGATGTTAAACATGAAAATTTACATCTGCACACATCTTACCATCTCATCTGCTTTTCTTCTTAACACAATAGAGGAGCTGGCTCTCCAGTTTCCTAAAGTTAATCCCTTCACCAGTACTCCCACCTTCTCAGAAAACTTGCTAACGTTTATGCCTATTTTCTCATACTCTCCTCAATGACTTCCTTTCCACTAGCTTTCAAATGAACTTGAGCTTCAATCACTAAAATCAAATAAAATAGCTAGTGTTTATAAGTTTGATAGAGTTTATCACTGTTGGAAATGAATTATGTGGCTTTGTAAAACTATTCTAATTTAATTTATATTTAAAATTTTCATAAATTTTAAACATAAAATTTTAATTTTATGTTTAAATTTTAAAATTTAAAATTTAAATTTTAAGTCCTTGCTGGTGTAGCTCAGTGGATTGAGCGCGGGCCTGCGAACCACACGATAGCGGTTCGATTCCCAGTCAGGGCACATGCCTGGGTTGCAGGCCAGTTCCCAGCAGGGGACTCATGAGAGGCAACCATACATTGATATATCCCTCCTTCCCTTCCCCTCTAAAGATAAATAAATAATTTTTTAAAAAAAATTTAAAAAACAAAAAAATTTTAAATTTAAATTTAAAAGAAACTCTCTTTTAACTAAGAAAAAAAGTCTTGTTTGCCTCACCATGGCTTCTAGATCAACACCTTCTCCTCATGCCTTCTAAGTCAAATGCCTAATGGTGGCCTGTTGGCATTTCTTCAGTTTCCCAACTTCCAATACCCTCTGCAGTTTGCTCCAGTCTGGTTTCTTGGGCTGATACTACATAGAAATTGGAACTATTTCCCATCACTAATTTTCTTTTTGCTTAATCTAATGGATATTTTTAGTTATAATTGTTCTTGACTTCTCAGTAGCATATGATTTCTAACCAAGTTCCCTCCATTGTCTTTGAAAGTGATAATATTCTGATTTTCCTCCTATCCCTTGGCCACTGCTTTCCCAACTCCCTCTCTACTCTGCTATCAAATGTTAGAGTTCCTCTAAGTTCATTTTTAAACTTTTCTTCCTACTCTACACTTTTTCCTAGGCAATCTCATTCATACTTTTGGCTTAAAATTTCACCAGTGTACAAGTACTCCCTAGATCAAACCCAGCTCTCAACTTTATACATACTTGATATCTTCTTTGAGATATCTCAAGAGTACCCCATATTTTAAGCTCAAAACTAACTTCACTGCTTTATCCCCCAAACTTGATCTTCTTCCAATGATTCCTATCTTGTTTAATGGTATGCAAGCCAGAACTCATTGTGCCATCTTTGAAAACATCCCTTTTTCTACCATTTCTAGTCCATCACTAAAACCTGCACATTGTAGCTCAAATCTTTAAAACCCATCTTCTGGAATTCTGGCCAAGATGGAGGTGTAGGTATATACACTTCCCTTCCTTGCACAACCAAAGAAAGAACAACAGATTTAAAAACAAAAAAATAACTGGAACTTCCAGAAAATCAAACTGTATGGAAGTCTGACAACCAATGAGTTAAAGAAGAAACATCCACCCAGACTGGGAGGAGAGCAGAGACAGGCAGCCAGGGTGGAGAAGATTAGTAGCAAGGTGGCAGCTAAAAAACCAGAGTAGGTGAGGTGGCCACTGGTGGACTGGAGAGTTCCCCATTTGCATGTGGATAAACCAGGAAGAACAACTGGGGAACAGGACAGACTATGCAACCCACTGCTCCAGTACAGGAAAATAAAGCTTGAAAACCTCTGACTATAAACCTGGGGGTTGTGGAGGCAGAAGAAACTCCCAGTTTCACAGGCAATTTGTTCATGAGACCCACAGGTCACTATAACATACACAAACCCACCCACCTGGGAATAGGCACCAGAAGGATGCAACTTACTTGTGGGTAGCAGGGGAAGTGACTGGAAGCCAGCCAAGACCCAAGCAAGTAGTATGATTCCCTTTTGGATCCCTCATCCACATACAGTGCCACAACACAGAAATGTGGGTTTGCCCCACACTGGTGAATATGTAAGGCTCCATCCCTTACAATGTTAGAGGTACATCAAGGCAAAACAGTATAGTCCAAATGAAAGAATGAATCAAAGCTCCAAAAATACAACTAAGCAGTGAAGAGATAGCTAACATATCAGATACGAAGTTCAAAACCTGGTAACTAGGATACTCACAGAAATGACTGCGTATAGTAACAAAATAGAGGAAGAAGTGAAGGCCATGCAAAGTGAAATAAAGGAAAATGTGCATGAAACCAACAGTGACGAGAGGACACTGGGACTCAAATCAATGGTTTGGACCAGAAGAGAAATAAACATTCAACCAGTACAGAATAAAAAAACAAGAATTCAAAAACATGAGGAGAGGCTTAGGAACCTGTGGGATAACTTGAAACATTCCAACATATAAATCATAAGGGTGCCAGGAGGAGAAGAAGAAGCGCTCATTTCGGCAGCACATACACTAAAACTAGAACAATACAGAGAAGATTAGCATGGCCCCTGCACAAGGATGACACGCAAATTCGTGAAGCATTCCATATTTTAATGATCTCACCTCTAACAGGAACCTAAAGAACAAAACAAACAAGCAAGCAAAATATAATTAAAGACACTCAAATAGAGAACAGGATGGCAGTGACCAGAGGGGAAAGGGGAGGGAATTTCAGGAGGAAAAGGAAAGGACTTACAGAAACTAGTATAAAGGGCACATAGACAAAAACTAAGGAGGGTGGAAATAGGAGGGAGGTGGGGAACTCTTGGGGGGAGGGCTGGGATGGGAGTAAAAGACAGAAAATTGTACTTGAACTACAATTAAATAAATAAATTTTTAAAAAAGAAGAAGAGGAAGAGCAAGAAATGGAAAACTTATTTGAAAAATCATGAAGGAGAACTTCCCTACTGTGGCAAAGGAAATAGACTTCCAGGAAGTCCAGGAATCCCAGAGAGTCCCAAAGAAGTTGGACCCAAGGAAGCACACACCAAGGCACATCATAATTACACGACCCAAGATTAAACATAAGGAGAGAATCTTAAGAGCAGCAAGAGAAAAGGAGACAGTTACCTACAAAGGAGTTCTCATAAGACTACCAGCTGATTTCTCAAAAGAAACATTGCAGGCAAGAAGAGTCTGGAAAGAAGTATTCCAAGTCACGAAAGTCAAGGACCTACACCCAAGATTACTCTATCTAACAAAGCTATCACTTAGAGTGGGAGGGCAGATAAAGTGCTTCCCAGATAAGGTCAAGTTAAAAGAGTTCATTATCATGAAGCTCTTATTGTATGAAATGTTAAAGTGACTTATCTAAGAAAATGAAGATCAAAAACTATTGACAATAAAATGACAACAAACTAACAACTATCAACAACTGAACCTAAAATAACAAAAACAAAAATAAACTAAGCAACCAATTAGAACAGGAACAGAATCACAGAAATGGAGCTCAAGGGAGGGTTATCAGTGGGGAGTGGGAGGGGGAGAGTGAGGGAAAAGGTACAGAGAATAAGAAACATAAATAGTAGGTACAAAATAGCGAGGGGAAGGTTAAGAATTGTATGGGAAATGGAGAAGCCAAAGAACTTATATGAACTACTCACAGACATAAAATAAGCTGGGGGAATGCGGGTAGGAGGGGGCTTTCAGGGCATAGAGGAATAAAGAGTAGAAAAATGGGACAACTGTAATAGCATAATCAATAAAATATATTTAAAAAATAAAACCCATCTTTTCTCTCGACCATTACCAACACCACCACTATCATCATTCCTCTAACCCAAGTTAACATTTCTTTTCACAACTACTGGTAGCAAATGCTGTTTCAGTTTCAGCTCTGTCCTGGCATTTTTCCTCTTTGTTTCTGAGCACCAGCTAGATTAAGCTTTCTAAACTGCAAATCTAATTGTGTTATTTTCTGGTATAAAATTCTCCAACGGTTGCCTCTTCTTTGGTAAGGACAAAACCCCTACATTTGCTACAGAGCTGTATAGAGTCAGCCTCCTGCCTCTATCTCAAAATTAATTTCTCCCCAACTCCTGCCTTCGTCTCTGTAGTCAAATTGCACTTACTTTCCAGTCTTTTGTTCTCCCTTTCAATGAAAGACCTTTGTGCTCCCTATTCCTGTCTGGAAAGCTCTTTTATTCTTCACCCCACTATTTCCTACTGATCTTTCAAACTCAAGTCAAGAGACATTTCCTGGAAGGAGGTTTCCATCGCCTCTCTGAAGAGGTCAACTCCATACCATAAACTTTCTTTGCTCCATAGGTCCCTCCTTCATTCACTATTGCAATTTTACATACATCTGTGTGATAATTTCTGTTTGCTTTTTCTCATCACTGTATCCAAGTACACACAGTAGATACTAAATAAATATTTGTTGAATAAATACATTAATGTTTATTCCCTGTCGGATTTCTACCTACTTAATCTGTCTCTGGACTATCTCCCCTTTGTCTCTGAGTGGATTCTCATGGATTGTAAACTCATTTTTAATATTAATGTATTTCTGTGCTTTATAATTAAGGTATGCCAGGCACCACCACTTTTACTATAAGATACAGGACCAGATAATTATTTTTATACTTTAAAAAATTCAGGTACAATAAAGTAGAATCCAAATATTTACTAGAATGCAATACAAAATACAAGACTTCAAAGAAATGTTGTACTTGGCAAAGTCTACTTTAGGCTCTGCTTCTTGACATTTAGTGGTAAGCAATCACCTTTCTCCTTTTAAAGGCATACTTAAGTACAAACATTTAAAAAGCACTGTTAGAAGTTTGTACATAATTAGAAAAGTAAAAGGTTCATATTGAAAATAAACATAATTGGTTCTAAATTATCTGCTACTTTGAATGGCACCATTTCCTGCCTCAAAAAATGGCCTGGCTCTATCCAGGTGGCTTAGTTGGTTGAAGCATCATCTTGTACACCAAAAGGCTGCAATTTTGATCCCTGGTTAGGGCATGTATGGAAGGAAATCGATGTTTCTTTCCCTCTTCCTCTTTTGCTAAAATCAATAAATATATCCTTGGGTGAAGATTTCTTTTAAGTGGCCTGTAGATATAGAAAAACGAATGAGCTGGGTTCACAGCATGGAAGATACCCAGAAAGGGCCACAACTAGAAACACAGCACCTAATGGTCTCCTCTCTCCCAGCTCCCCAGGAATTTGTCTCTGGTATAATTCCATCTCCTGAGACACCTACTTACCTTCTCCAGATAGATACACTTGCCCTTATCCTTGGCTTTAAAGCCCTGCATTGCTCCCTGAAGAAGAGTTTTCATATGACTTTACCCACAATGCCTGCGGAACCTTGTTTCCAGGTGTGGACTAAGGGTTACTACAAAATTTCTCCACTCATAACCCCAGAGAGAATATTCAGGTCTCCCACTATTATCACAAGGGTGAGAAAGTTCTCTTGGAAGGTAACTACTGTCAAAGAGACATGAATTTCTTACATCCCTTATCACCGCACTTTGTCCAAGAATTTCCCAGGGACAAAAAAAGAAATGAGGTTCATGACTAAATCCCCAAACCCACAACCTATAAGAAAGTAGCTTGATGCTTGCAACCTGAAGAAGTTTATTTGAAAGAATTGTTTGTAAACAAAAGAAACCTATGTAAATGTACAGCCACTTTTGTATTTTGCCTTATTTATGTATTTCTAGGTATTAAATTGGCTTATATTCTAGATAAGGAAATCAAGACTTAAGAAACCTATTGTGTGCCCAGAGGTACAACAAGCAAATAGCAAGGCCTCAGATTCAGACTCAGGTCTAATGTCATTTCATGCAGCTGGGTTTTTTGTTTGTTTTGTGTTTTTACTTGCTAAGCTCATGTTTTCAGCTTCTTTACTTGCTAAGTTCATGTTTTCAGCTTCTATCATACCACATGTCACACCATTTGTTCTCTCAATAGAACTGCCACAGAACATTACCATTACAGAAGCAAAAGATCCAAGTTCCAAGGAGAACCCAAAGAAGTTAAAGACGTTCTGGTCCATCATAATTTTTAAGGGCTACTAAATACATAAACACTGAAACTGTGTTTGTAGAAATAACTTTTATTTGTTATAGCTTTTAAATACAAACAAAATAAACAATTGTGACAACAAATAAAAAGCACTACTTCCCAGACAAATTTAAGTGATCCATATTAGGCCAGACCTCAGAGATGATAAATCACTTTTGTAGGTGTGCATTGCTACAAAACCCTCCCCTTCCAGTGGTACCAGAATCACCACCATTTGGGAACCACAATAACACTCTCTGCATGTTGCATCCAGCAAATGCGAAAATATGCTCCCACACCTAACCCAATCTATTCTCTACCAACAGCTATAATTAGCCTTTTAACACATAAATAACATTCCTCTGCTCAAACTCACCAATTGTTTTCATAAACACATAGGAAAGACTGACCTTAAAGCCTTATGTCATACCAGTGAGTCTGGTATTGCCCTTAGAAAGTGATTTGAAATGTTGGTAAAGTAGTTTTTATTTTCACAATGATTGAGGACCACAATTAGGTGAAGAGAGGACAGGTAGCTGGGATCCTGCAATATGCACATGCATCTTACACAAAGATTTGACCCATGTTTTGTATCTCTTTTGAGTGATCTATTAAAAATATAGTTGTTGGCATCTGAGCCTATAATTTAACTCATTTGTACATATAAATGTAGAGAGTTCTCTGCATATTTTAAAACTTCCTTAAATATCCAGGAATGCAAAATACACAATATTATGATACCACTTTACACTGGTAAGAATGGCCATCATAAACAAAGCAACAAACAACAAATGTTGGAGAGGTTGTGGGGAAAGAGGGACCCTAGTCCACTGTTGGTGGGATTGCAGACTGGTACAACCACTATGGAAAACACTATGAAATTTTCTAAGAAAACTAAAAATGAATATGCCTTTTGACCCAGCAATTTCACTGTTAGGACTATATCCTAAGAACACTGAAACACTAGTCCAAAAGAACTTATGCACACCAATGTTCATAGCAGCACGATTTACAATAGCCAAGAGCTGGAAGCAACCTAGGTGCCCATCAGTAAATGAATGGATTAAAACTATGGCACATTTACACAATGGAATTCTATGCCACAGAAAGAAAGAAGGAGCTCCTACCCTTTGCAGCAGCATGGATGGAACTGGAAAGAATTATGCTGAGTGAAATAAGCCAGGCAGTGAAAGACAAATACCATATGATCTCACCTTTAATAGAAACCTAAACAACAAAACAAGCAAGCAAGCAAAATATGACCAAAGACACCGAAGTAGAGAACAGGCTGACAGGGACCAGAGGGAGATGGAGAGAGTTTAAGGGGAAAGGGGGAATGATTCACAGAAACAAGTATAAAGGACACATGGACAAAAACTAAGGTTTTTTGTGGGGGGAAAGGGAGAGAGGTGGGGAGCACTTGTGGGTGGGTTGGGATGGGGGTATAAGATAGAAAACTGTACTTGAACAATAATTAAATTAATTTTTAAAAAGAAAAGAAAAGAAATACACAATTTTTTTGTGAGAAGAGTTCATTTGATCATAAACTTATCAAGAAATATTCAGAAGTTTGGAAAGTTGAATACAAGTCAATATAAGCCATAATTGAATATATAAGCCAATATAATACCTAGAAATAAATTAAGTAAAATATAAAAGTGGCTGTACAGTTATATGGGTTTCTTTTGTTTACAAACAATTCTTTCAAATAAACTTCTTCAGGTTGCAAGCATCAAGCTAGTTTCTTATAGGTTGTGGGCTTGGGGATTTAGTCATGAACCTCATTTTTTCATCCCTTGATGGTGAATGACTTGCCTTGTGATATTTATCAGCAATGCAATATGCTTGCACTAGTATAACTATGACTATAAATATAATCTGTTGCATTGAAAGTATTCATACTGGTACAAGACTGCATTTAATATGGAATTTACATATTAAATTCCATGCTACATTTTTAAATCCATATTATCTTTTGAATTTTTATTTACTTTCTGGTAACATTTTGCTTGCTTGTTTGTTTTGGTTATTAGGTTCCACATAAAGGTGAGATCATATGGTATTTGCCTCATTATGGCAAAAATGTTCTTTTATTTTTTTAATTATGTATATAAAATGGTTATATTACCTATGAATTTCATTGCAGGATACTAAAACTGTGAGGAAATGTTGGACTTATACAATGCACATTTGGATGCAATAGCATTGTGAACATTGTCCTTTACGACATGACCATGTTAATCTCTGAACCTAACTCACTCCATTCCAACCACTTGACATTTGCGCTTTCCCTCAAAGCCACCAAGCTTGTGCCCACTTCACAGTTTCTGTTCTCGTTTTTCTATTTGGAATGCCCATACTCTAGGTACTGACCTTGCTTTCTTCATTCTTCACTCAAATGTTATCTCCTATGAGAGGTGTTCTGTGACAACCATGCTTCACATTTGCTCTACCTGTTATCATCGGTTAAGTTCCTCCAGCATGTACACTAGCTCCCCTCATCCATGAGGGATACATTTTAAGGTCCCCAATGTGTATCTGAAACCAAGGATAATACCAAACTATATATGTACTGTTTTTCCTGTATAGCCACACCTGTAATAAAGTTTAACTTAAAATTAGGCATAGTGAGAGGTGGAAGATGGTCACTGAGTATGTGGAAGCTGAGTCCACTTGTTCTTGACCCTGACTTGGATTTTCAGCTGATCTTCCAACAAGCAACCTGAATAATCAACAGAATCTTAGCTAATATAAAGTTTTGAAGCCAAGGAGTACAGAAGTAGCTTTGCACCATCTGGTAAGGAGATTTTTTAAACTGAAGGGGAAATACACTATATGTGGTGTGTGCAGCAGCTAGGAGACCAGGCAGAAATTTTTGCTGCTCTCTCACTACCACAGCAGGGGGCCCTAGTCCTGCACAGGGACCCTCTCCCACCCCAACTCTGATCTGGAGTGGCCTGGGTGGATAAATGGGGTCTGGGAGACCCAGGATACACAAACACAGCCAGCAGCATGTTGATAGCTGCAGCACCAACTGGGAGAGTGCCAGAGAGGGACTCTTATCTTGTAAAATAATCAGGAGCCACATCTGGGTCCGTTGGAGGCATCAGCAGACTGCAGCCAGTCATGACCAAGAGAGACTTTTTGCTCTCTGGAGAGGTTATGTGCACAGAGAACCAGACAGTGACAGTACTGCAGTGTGGGTGCCACATAGAGATATTTTAAAAGGAGAGCTGAAAAGACCAGATTGAAAATGGAGTATATTCTCACTGAACTCACCTGGGCAGGGGATTAATAAAATGGCATAATTAAGGGATTGTTAGGACCCCTCCTGGCTAGGCTAGCAAGCTGGGGACTACACACAATGGACAATATGAGATAGTCTCCTTCAAGGGCAGTGGGCTGCAAGTTAGACCTGCAAGAGTTGAGTGTTGGGAACCACTCTGCCTGATCTCAGGAGTTGTAACTGCTCCCCATGGCTAAGGCTGAGTGAGAGACCTCCAGAATGAGAGCCACTAAGGAGACAAAGCTTGTCTCTCACAGCAAGCACTGCTTCTGCTTCTCCCCAGCCCCAAATGCTTGGCCAGTCAGTCAGAGACAGGTATGACCCCTCAGAGGAGGGGCAACCTAACCAGACACAATCACTTGGGATGCCATCAAGGAAG
Organism: Sturnira hondurensis; assembly: GCF_014824575.4. NCBI lineage: Eukaryota > Metazoa > Chordata > Mammalia > Chiroptera > Phyllostomidae > Sturnira > Sturnira hondurensis. The sequence goes on along the minus strand of NW_028083930.1, from coordinate 1,269,945 downwards.
GACTTGGGGGGCTGCAACAAAGAAGGAGTGATGGACCCTCACCCCCTGGCTATTCTGACATAGCCCAAGTCCCCATTTCTATCTGGGAGAAGTGCTTCCTGGCTCTAATCCACTTAAGCCTAAAAACCTCTGATGGAGAAAGTGGTGCAGCCCTTTGCAGGCTAGAGTGGGATCTGAGGTGATCGGGCATAATAAAAAATATGGAAAATACTCAAGAAAATGGCAGGGGAGTAGGACAGAGCGACTCCAGTTCTCATACTCCTGAGAGAAAATCCTGGCAGATCTACTGAGGAACAGCCCAATCAATTAATTCCCCAACCAACAATTCCCCATTTATGAAAATAAGAGACCAGAGATAGGGACAGACCAGACAGCTACAGGTCAGTGGGGTCTCAAGGACATGAGCAAGGACCCAGGCAGCTGGGCCGGCAGCCCTTGGCCATCCTGAAAAGACCTCGGAGCTGCTGCTGCCTCGGCAGTCAGGGCCCAGAGGCTTTCATCTGCGCCCAGCGATAGGGGCGTCTGCCACAGAACACTCATCGGAAGCCCAGGATCTATGAGTAAAGACAAAAGCTGCAGTGGCGGGGCCAGCTGCCCTCAGCCATCCCGTAAAGACCTTGGAGCTGCCGCTGCTGCTGCATTAGGGGTGTAGAGGCTTCTGTCTGTGGCCAGCTTCGAGGGCATCCACCACTGAGGACTCAGCGGGAGCCCGGCAGACAGTGGAGCCTTGGGCTGGCTGCAGGGTCTTTGGAAGAGAGCTGGATCCCTCCCTACCCATCTAGGCTGGGCTGGGTGGAAGAGACCTGTTGGCCTAGGTGTGCAGGGAGGGAAAGGACAGGGTGCCATGTTCAGTTGCAATCTCTGTGGTTGCCAGCCCACGAACCTGCCAGCCCGGGAAATTTGAGAGGAGCATTGTCCTAACCAGTCAGGTTGGGGTTTGGGCTGGACTGAGAGGCACGCTTTCTGGAGAAGTTTTTACTGGAAAGTGGACTGAGGTGTTCCCCTGCGAAGGCAGCTTGACTTGCTTCTCACCCAGCCACAGGACTGGGAAGGACCAGTAGCAGATCCCATGGGACCCAGGCAGCCTGTCAGGTGGGCAGGCACCCACACCCAAAGTCTGGTAGCCTGGCTGGCCCAGGGGTGTGCGCCTGGGCCTAAAACCCAGCCCACAGAGGGGTCATGCCGAAACCAAAAAACCAGATTGGACACTTTGAAACCAACAAAGCAGGGTTGTTTTTTTTTTGTTTTCTTTTGTTTTTACCTTTTTTTTTCAGTAATCATATATATTTTTTTAATTTTATTGTTGCTGTATCTTTCAGTACTTTGTTCCTCTTCTTTCTTTTTTCCTGTTTTAGTCCTCTTTCCTTTCATCCCAAATTTCTTGCTTTCTCCTCACTTCTCCTGCACTTTTTTTTGTGTTTGTTTGTTTCTTTGTTGCTTTCTATACCACTGTACATACGCCACAACACATCTCTCAGGACTTGGCCCACTTTACAGGTTCCGGAATTCTATTACTGTAGTGATAACTCTACTTGATCACGCGCTACGCCTATTTACTATTCTTTACTCTCACCTTACCTCAAAATCTGACCACCCGCAAACTCACTACTTTCTAGATACAACTCACAAGCCTTCCCTCCCCAACAAGATACTTATCTTTGGTCTATCCTTTCTTAAAAGTGGCAAATTGGGTTGAAGATTACACTTAACACTACATAGAGCCTAACAATCTTCTATCTCTTCTCTACTGGCTGTGAATGTAAATATCATGAAGTACTCTCCTGCTGTAATAAACCAATTTGCCTCCCCCACATACTGATCAAACACACACAAAGAAAGGAGTAGGTGGAAGCAGAGAACAACATGATACCTTCAGGAGACTGCACCACTGAATTTCACAGGTATTCTACCACATAAGTTCACACCATAAACCTAGGGAGTCAGAACAGATCAATTTAAGAAGCTGAGGATAACAAGAAGAGTCTCATAAGCAATGGGAAGACAAAGAAACAATGCCCAAATGAAAGAAAAGGTGGAAGTCTCAGACATAATGTTAGATGAAAGAGAGGCAAGTCAGCTATCAGATATTGAATCCAAAGCACTAGTTATCAGGAAATTCAAAGAGCTCACAATGAGCTACCAGAAACTAGAGGGGAGATACAATGAGCTCTCTGCAAACTACATCAACATGAAAAAGGAAATAGAAACAGCAAAGGCCAATAGGAAATGAAGAATACAATTTCGGAACTCAAGAACACAGTAGAAGGAATGAAAAGCAGGATCGATGAGGCAGAAGATCGGATCAGTGAGTTGGAGGACACAGTAGAAAGAATCTCCCAGAAAGAGCAAGAAAGGGAAAAGAGGCTCAAAAAGAATGAAGATAGACTAAGAGAAATGCAAGATAATATGAAACGTAATAATATCCGAATAATAGGAATACCAGAAGGAGAAGAAGAACAAGGGATAGAAAACCTATTTGAAAGAGTAATGATGGAAAATTTTCCTAATTTGATGAGAGAAAAAGTTACACAAATCCAGGAATCACAGAGAGTCCCATTCAAGAGGAACCCAAAGAGGCCCACTTCAAGACACATGATCATTAAAATGGCAAAGTTCCAAGATAAATAGAGAATCTTACAGGCAGCAAGGGAGAAAAAGGAAGTAACATACTAGAGAGCCCCAATCAGATTAGCTACTGAATTCTCAATGGAAACGCTCCAAGCAAGAAGAGAATGGCAAGAAATATCTCAAGTAATGAGAACCAGAGGCCTACAACCAAGGCTACTTTACCCAGCAAGGCTCTCAATCCAGAAAGAAGGCCAAGTAAAGGGCTTCCAAGACAGAAGAAGTCTAAAAGAATACACCTCCACTAAACCAGCTCTACAAGAAATACTAAAAGGACTGCTTTAAAAAAAAGGAAGGAAAAGAGAGAGACAGAGAGGAACTGTGGTACAAAAATGGCAATGAATAAGTACCTATCAATAATAACCTTAAACATAAATGGATTAAATGCTCCAATCAAAAGACAGACAATAGCTAAATGGATAAGAAAGCATGACCCACACATATGCTGCCAACAGGAGACCCACCTCAGGTCAAAAGACCATCACAGACTAAAAGTGAAGGGCTGGAAACAAATTTTCCAAGCAAACGGAAAAGAAAAAAAAGCCGGGGTAGCAATTCTCATATCAGACAAAATAGACTTCAAAGAAAGGACCATAAAGAGAGATACAGAAGGTCACTTCATAATATTCAAGGGAAGAATCCACCAAGAACACATTAACATCGTAAATATATATGCATCCAACATAGGAGCACCCAAATATATAAAGAAAATCCTAGAGGACCTCAAGAAAGATATTGACAGCAACACAATTATAGTAGGGGATTTTAACACCCCACTGTCAAAAATGGACAGATCTTCCAAACAAAATATCAGTAAAGATATAGGTGCACTAAACAACAACCTAGATGAAGTGAACTTGACTGATATATATAGAAAGCCCTTCATCCCAAAGAAGCTAAATACACATTCTTTTAAAATGCACATGGAAAATTTTGAAAGATAGGCGACATGACAGGACACAAAATGAGCCTCAGCAAATTCAAGAAAATTGAAATCACACCAAGCATTTTCTCCAACCACAGGGAACTGAAATGAGAAACCAACCCCAAAGAAACAAACCCCAAACACCCAAAATCATGGAGACTGAATGGTATGCCATTACACAATGAATGGGTCAAGATTGAAATTAAGAAAGAAATAAAAATGTTTCTGGAAACAAATGAAAATGAACTCGCAACAACCCAAAATTTATGGGACATGGCAAAGGCAGTCCTGACAGGGAAATTCATATCAATACAGGCTTACCTAAAGAAGACAGAAACATTTCAAACAAACAACATAACCCTATGCCTGCAAGAACTCAAACAACAACAAAGACAGCCCAGAGCAAGTAGAAGGAAGGAAATAACCAAGATCAGAGCAGAATTAAATGGCATAGAGACTAAAAGCACAATTCTGAGGATCAATGAATCCAAGAGTTGGTTTTTGAAAAGATAAACAAAACAGACAAGCCTTTAAGTAGGCTAATTAAGAAAAGAAGAGACGATCGCGGTTCGATTCCCAGTCAGGGCACATGCCTGGGTTGCAGGCCAGTTCCTTGCAGGCTAACTACCAGCAGGGGAGGCACAAAAGGCAACCATACATTGATGTTTCTCTCCCTCTCTCCTTCCCCTCTAAAGGTAAATTAAAGAAATAAAATCTTTAAAAAAATAATAATAATAATAAATATTCTTTAAAAAAAAGAAGAGAGAGGACAGAAATAAACACAATGAGAAATGAAAGATGAACGGTTACAAATGATACAACAGAAATAGAAGGGATTGTAAGAAATTACTATGAAGAACTGTATGCCAATAAATTTAAAAACCTAGGTGAAATGGAAAAATTTCTAGGAAAATATAATCTTCCAAAAACTCAATGAAGAAAAAGTAGAAAGCCTAAACAGACCAATAACAGCAGATGAAATTGAAGCAGTCATGAAAAAACTCCCATCACAGAAAAGCCCTGGACCACATGGTTTCACAGGAGAACTCTACAAAGCATTTAAGGAAAAGCTAACCCCTAGTCTTGACAGACTATTCCAAAAAATACAAAATGATGGGAAACTCCCAAACTCTTTTTATGAAGCCAGCATCATCCTAATTCCAAAACCAGATAGAGACACAACAAAGAAAGAAAACTTTAGGCCAATATCGCTGATGAACATAGATGCTAAAATCCTCAACAAAATATTGGCAAATCACATCCAACAATACATCAGAAAGATCATACACCATGACCAAGTGGGATTCATCCCAGGGATGCAAGGATGGTCCAATATCTGCAAATCAGTAAATGTAATACACGACATAAACAAAAGCAAAGACAAACACCACATGATCATATCAATAGATGCGGAAACAGCTTTTGATAAGGTACAACACCCATTTATGATAAAGGTACTCAGCAAAGTGGGAATAGAGGGAGCATTCCTCAATATAATAAAGGCCATATATGAAATAATTACAGCCAACATCATACTCAATGGGAAAAAATAAAAGCTTTTCCACTAAGATCAGGAACAAGACAAGGTTGTCCACTTTCACCACTTCTATTTAATATAGTATTGGAAGTTTTAGCCTCAGCGATTAGGCAAGAAAAGGAAATAAAAGGCATCCATATCGGAAAGGAGGAAACAAAACTGGCATTGTTTGCAGATGACATAATAGTGTACATGGAATATCCTATAGCCTCTACCAAAAAACTGCTCGAACTAATAAATGAATTTGGCAAAACAGCGGGTTAAAAAGTCAATATCCAGAAATCAAAGGCACCTTTGTAAACTAACAATGAGTCAGCAGAAGCAGAAATCAAGAAAAAAATCCCATTCGATGTAGCAAAAACAAAAATAAAATATCTGGGAATAAACCTAACCAAGGAGGTAAAACAACTGTATACAGAACACTACACAACACTGAAGAAAGAAATCAAGGAAGACACAAACAAATGAAAACATATACCGTGTTCATGAACTGGAAGTATTAACACCATCAAAATGTCCATACTCCCCAAAGCAATTTACAGATTAAATGCAATACCTATTAAAGTACCAGTGGCATATTTCACAGACATAGAACAAACACTTTAAAAATTTATATGGAACCATAAACAACTCCGAATAGCAGCTGCAATGTTAAGAAAGAAGAACAAAGTACGGGGGATCACAATACCTGATATCAAACTGCATAACAAGGCCACTGTAATCAAAACAGCCTGGTACTGGCATAAAAACAGGCACATAGACCAATGGAACAGAATAGAGAGCACAGAAATAAACCCAACTCTCTACAGTAAATTAATATTTGACAAAGGGAACAGTAACATAAAATGGAGTAAACATAGCCTCTTCAACAAATGCTATTGGGAGAACTGGACAGCTACATGCAAAAAAAAATGAAACTCAAACACCAACTTACACCATAAACCAAAATAAATTCAAGATGGATAAAAGGCTTAAATATAAGCTGTGACACCATTAAAGTCCTAGAGGAGAACATAGGCAGGAAAATCTCAGATATTTCACGCAGCAACATTTTTACTGATATGTCCCCTAGAGCAAGGAATATAAAGGAAAGAATAAACAAATGAGATCTCATCAAAATAAAAAGCTCCTGTGTGGCTAAAGAAAACAGCATGAAAATAAAAAGACAACCAACTGTATGGGAAAACATATTTGCCAATGATACATCAGACAAAAGTTTAATTTCCAAAATGTACAAATAACTTACTTGACTCCACTCTAAGAAGACAAGCAACCCAATTAAAAAATGGGGAAAGGACTTGAACAGACACTTCTGCAAGGAGGACATACAGAGGATCCAGAGACACATGAAAAGATGCTCAATATCGCTAGCTATCAGAGAGATGCAAATTAAAACCACAATGAGATACGACTTCACATGGGTCAGAATGGCTATCATAAACAAAGCAACAAACAACAAATGTTGGAGAGGTTGTGGAGAAAGGGGGACTCTGGTCGACCATTGGTGGGATTTCAGACTGGTACAACCATTGTGGAAAACAGTATGGAATTTTCTCAGAAAACTAAAATTAGACCTGCCTTTTGACCCAGCAATTCCACTGCTAGGATTGTATCCTAAGAACACTAAAACACCAATCCCAAAGAACATATGCACCCCAATGTTCATAGCAGCACAATTTACAATAGCCAAGAGTTGAAAGCAACCTAGGTGCCCGTCATGAAATGAATGGGTCAAAAAACTATGGTACATATACACAATGGAATTCTGTGCCACATAAAGAAAGAAGGAGCTCCTACCTTTTGCAACATCATGGATGGAACTGGAAAGCATTATGCTGAGTGAAATAAGCCAGGTGTTGAAGGATAAATACCATATGATCTCACCTTTAACAGGAAGCTAAACAACAAAACAAACAAACAAGCAAAATATAACCAAAGACACTGAAATAGAGAACAGGCTGACAGTGACCAGAGGGAAGAGGGGAGGGAATATGAGGGAAATAGGGGAGGGATTTAGAGGAACATATATAAAGGATACATGGACAACAACTGAGAAGGGTGGAAATGGTAGGGGGGGAGCAGGGGCCGTGGGGTGGGATGGGAGTAATAGACAGAAAACTGTACTTGAAAAATAAGTAAATAAATTTCTAAAAAGAAAAAAATCCCATTCGATATAGGAAAAACAAAAATAAAATATCTGGGAATAAACCTAACCAAGGAGGTAAAACAACTGTATACAGAACACTACACAACACTGAAGAAAGAAATCAAGGAAGACACAAACAAATGGAAACATATACCATGCTCATGGATTGGAAGAATTAACATCATCGACATGTCCATACTACCCAAAACAATTTGCAGATTCAATGCAATAACTATTAAAGTACCAATGGCATATTTCACAGACATAGAACAAACACTTCAAAAATTTATATGAAACCATAAAGGACCCTGAATCACAGCTGCAATTTTGTGAAAGAAAACAAAATTGGAGGAATAACAATACCTGATATCAAACTGTATTGCAAGGCCACTGTAATCAAAACAGCCTGGTACTGGCATAAAAACAGGCGCATACACCAATGGACTAGAACAGAGAGCCTAGAAATAAACCCAACTCTCTATAGTCAATTAATATTCGATAAAGGGGGCAGTAACATAAAATGCAGTAAATATAACCTCTTCAACAGAAACTTGAGCACCGACTTATACCATACACCAAAATAAATTCAAAGTGGATAAAAGACTTAAATATAAGCTGTGACACCATTAAAGTCCTAGAGGAGATCAGTGGCAGGAAAATCTCAGACATTTCACACAGTAACATTTTTACCGATGTGTCCCCTAGAGCAAGGAATATAAAGGAAAGAATAAACAAATGGGAATCTCATCAAAATAAAAAGCTTCTGCCTGGCTAAAGAAAACAGCATTAAAAATTAAAAGACAACCAACTGTATGGGAAAACATATTTGCCAATGATACCTCAGACAAAGGTTTAATCTCCAAAATATGCAAAGAACTCACATGACTTCACTTTAAGAAGACAACTAACCCAATTAAAAAATGGGCAAAGGACTTGAACAGACACTTCTCCAAGGAGGACATACAGAGGATCAGGAGACACATGAAAAGATGCTCAATATTGCTACCTATCAGAGAAATGCAAATTAAAACCACAATGAGATACCACTTTACAGCAGTGAGAATGGCTATCATAAACAAAGCAACAAACAAATGTTGGAGAGGTTATGGGAAAAAGGGAACCTTATTTCATTGTAGGTGGGATTGCAGACTGGTACAGCCATTATGGAAAACAGTATGGAATTTTTTCAGAAAGCTAAAAATGGACCTGCCTTTTTACTCAGCAGATCCACTGCTAGGATTATATCCCAAGAACCCTAAAACACCAATCCAAAAGAACCTATGGACACCAATGTTCATAGCAGAACGATTTACAATAGCCAAGAGCTGGAAGTAACCTAGGTCCCCATCAGTAAAAGAATGGATCAAAAAATTATGGTACGTATACAGAATGGAATTCTATGCTGCAGAAAGAAAGAGGGAACTCCTACCCTTTGCAACAGCATGGATGGAACTGGAAAGCATTATGCTGAGTGAAATAAGTCAGGCAGTGAAAGAAAAATACTATATGATCTCACCTTTAACAGGAAGCTAAACAACAAAACAAACAAGCAAGCAAAATTGAAACAAAGACACTGAAATAGAGAACAGGGGGACAGTGGCCAGAGGGGAGAGGGAAGAGAATTTCAGGGGAAAGGGAGAAGGATTTACAGGAACTAGTATAAAGGACACATGGACAACAACTAAGGGGGGTGCACAGGGGAGGGAGGTGAGGAGTACGGGGTGGGGGACTGGAATGGGAGTAAAAGACAGAAAACTGTACTTGAAAAATAATTAAATTGAAAAAACAACCTCTTAATTAGAGAACATATCACCAGTGATACAGCTGATAGGGGTTAATATTAAATTTTTATAAACAGGACTTCTGCCAAGATGGAGGCATAGGTGAAAACACTGTGCCTTCTCCCACAACCAAGTTTGACTACAACAAAAGTTTTGGAGAACTAGAACACACCCAAAGACCAGAACACAGAATTATACGGAAGTCCGACAGCTACTAACCGTTCAACGGGACGGTAAGAGAGGTGGAACCAGCAACGGAGCTGGGTCGGGCAAGACAGATCCCCCGACCTAGGCGCTAGGTGCGCCGGCAGCCCAAAGCCAGTAGGGGTGCAGGGCAGACTGACCAAGGTCGCACATTCACGCACAGTGAGACGGACCATGCAGGCCCCAGGGGACGAACCCAGTGGTGGAGGGCCGACAGCGGTGGCACACTCTGCAGTGGAACGAAACGCGTGGGCCCGGTGACAGTGGTGGCTGCAGTGCTGGTGGGGGTCACGACAGCAGGCAGCGAAGGGAAGCCATTGTCCCTCTTTGACCCCGCCCCCACATACAACATCACAACCCAGCGACTCAGTTGCCCTGCTCCGGTGAAAACCTAGGGCTCTGATCCTGCTACTTATCAGACACGAACAGCCCAAAAGATGGCGCAAGAGGAACTCAAAGTCCCAGAGCCAATAACCCTAAGTGACCGGGAAATTGCCAGCCTCTCAGAAGCCCAATTTAAGACACTATTTATCAGGATGCTCACAGAATTGGTAGACTACAGTCACAAATTAGAGAAACATATGAAGGCTAAACTAATTGAAATGAAGGGAGATGTCCAGGAAATCAATAGCGATGGAAAGGAAAATGGGACTCAAATCAATGGAATGGACCAGAAGGAAGAACAAAACATCCCACCAGAAAGGAATGAAGAAATGAGAATTCAAAACAATGAGGAGAGGCTTAGGAACCTCCAGGACATCTTTAAACGTTCCAACATCCGAATTATAGGGGTACCAGAAGGGGGAAAGAAACAGCCACGAGTGGAACACTTATTTGAACAAATAATAAAAGAGAACTTGCCCAGTCTGGCAAAGGAAATAGACTTCCAGGAAATCCAGGAAGCTCAGAGAGTGCCAAAGAAGTTGGACCCAAGGAGGAACACACCAAGGCACATCATAATTACATTAGCCAAGACAAAAATGAAGGAGAGAATCCTAGAAGCAGCAGGAGAAAGGAGACAGTTACCTACAAAGGAGTTCCCATCAGACTGTCAGCGGATTTCTTGAAAGAAACCTTTCAGGCAAGAAGGGGCTGGAAAGAAGTATTCCAAGTCATGAAATCCAAAGACCTACAGCCAAGATTGCTTTATCCAGCAAAACTTTCATTTAGAATGGAAGGACAGAACAAGTGCTTCTCAGATAAGGTCAAGTTCAAGGAGTTCATCATCACCAAGCCCTTATTATATGAAATGCTAAGGGGACTTATATAAGGAAAAGATGATGAATAATATGAACAGTGAAAGGACAGCAAACACACAGGTATTAACAACCACACCTAAAACAAAAGCAAACCAAGAGGACAGCTAGATCAGGAGTGGAACCATAGAAATGAAGAACACATGGAGGGTTAGCAACAGGGGGGTGGGAGGAGGAGAAGGGGGGAGAAGGCACAGAAAATAGCATAGATGGTAGGTAGAAAATAGGAAGGGGGGAGGGTGAGAATAGTGGGGGAAATATAGAATCTAAAGAACTTGAGACACGTGCTTATAAACTAAGGGGGGGAGAATAGTGGGGGAGGGAGTGTGCGGGTGAAGGGGGGGAATGAAGGGGGGAATAGAACAACTGTAATGGTATAATCAATACAATATATTTAAAAAAAATAAAAAATAAATTTTTATAAACACCTCATATACTCAACACCACAAAAACTATTCAGTTAAAAAATGGGCAGAGGACTTGCATAGATACCTCTGCAAAGAGAACAAACAGATACCAATAGACATGTGAAAAAATTACTCAGTGTCATTAATTATCAGAAAAATACAAATTAAAACCATAATAAGAGAACATCTCATGCCTGTCAGAGTGACTATTACCAACAAATCAACAAACGACAAATGTTAGTAAGGCTGTAGAGAAATGAGAACCCTTGTACACTGTTGGTGGGAATGCAGACTGGTACAGCCACTATGGAAAACAGTATGGAGGGTCCTCGAAAGTTTAACAATGGAACTGTCTATGACCCAAGATTCCACTTCTGGGTATATATCTGAAGAAGCCTAAAACACTAATTTGAAAGGATATGTGCACCTCACATTCACTACAATGTTATTTATAAAAGTCAACACATGGAAGTAATCCAAATGTCCATCAATAGACAAGTGGATAAAAAAGCTGTGCTACATTATACAATAGAATATTACTTGGCAATGAAAAGAAGAAAATACTAGCATTTGCAACATCATGAATGGAAAAGAGGGTATTGTGCTAAATGAAATAAGTGGAATAGAGAAAGACAAATGCCATATGATATCACTTCTATGTGGAATCCAAAGAACAAAACCAACAAACAAAATATAAACAGATTTATAGATACAGAGAATAGATTGATGGTCTCCAGGTGGGAGGGATGTTGGGGATTGAGCAAAAAAAGTGAAGGGATTAAGAACTACAGATTGGTAATTACAAAACAGTCATGAGAATGTAAAATACATTCTCATGTATTTTAGCATATTCCTTGTTCCTTCAGCATAAGGAGCACAGTCAATATTGTGATAGCTATGCAAAATGCCAGTTGTGTACTTGAAATATCAGAAGTAACACTTTGTAAGGTATGTGGTCATCTAACTACTATGCTTTACACCTGAAATTAATACAAAATAATATTAATTATAAATTGTAATTAAAAACAAATCAATAAAAATAAGAAAAAAACAAATTAGAAAGGAGGAAGTAAAACTCATTATTTACAGATGACATGATAGTGTTCATAGAACACTCTATAGTGTCCATCAAAAACTTATTTGACCTAATAAGTGAATTCAGCAAACTAGTGGGATTCAAAGTCAATATTCAGAAATTGATTGCTTTTTTGTAAACAAATAATGAACATCAGAAAGAGAAACAAAGAAAAAAATATCAATTACTATAACAACAAGAAATATAATGTACTGAAAAATAAATGTAATCAAGAAGGTAAAATATCTATATTCAGAAAACTTTAGAACACTAAAGAAAGAAATTGAAGAAGATACAAATGATGGAAACATATACTGTGTTAACGGATTAGAACAGGAATGTCAAACTCATTTTTACTGGGGACCACATCAGCCTTGTGGTTGCCTTCGAGAGGCCAAATATAATTTCAACTTTTTAACAGTTAAGGAGTAGTTACATTTATACAGTCCTAAAATTGTTTCAGACCTTTGAAAGCAACTGTGGGGCTGATGTGGCCCCCAGTGAAAATGAATCTGACACCCCTGGATTAGAAGAATCAACATCATTAAAATGTCCATACTACCCAGAGCAATCTATAAATTCAATGCAATTCCTTTAAAAATACCAATGACACATTTCACTGATCTAGAATAAATATTTTAAAAGCTTACTTGGAACCAAAAAAAGACTCTAAATTGCTTTAGCAATCTTGAGAAAAAAGAAGAAATTCAGAAAGATCACAATATCTTATATCAAACTATACTTTAAGGCAATTGTAATCAGAACAGTCTAGCACTGGCATAAAAACAGATAGACTGATGAAACAGAATAGAGAGGCCAGAAATAAACCCATGCCTCTGTGGTCAATTAATATTTTACAATGGGGGCATGAGCATATAGTGGAGTAAAAACAGTCTCTTCAATAGATGGTGTTGGAAGAACTGGACTGCTACATACAAAAAAATTAATAAACCCTAGACCACCAACCTACACCGTACACCAAAATAAACTCAAAATGGGCAAAAGACTTAAATAGAAGGTGTGATACCATAAAACTTCTGGTAAAAAACATACACTGTAAATTTTAGATACCTAACATAACAATATTTTTGTAGATCTATATCCTTGGGCAAGGGAAATAAAGAAAAAAATAAGCAAATGATACTACATCAAATGTAAAACTTTCTGAACAGCTAAAGAACCCATCATGAAAACAAAAAGGCAATTGACTATATGGGAGAACACGTTTGCCAATGATACAACAAATAAGGATTTAATATCTAAAATATATAAAGAACTCATATGACTCAACACCAGGAAGACAAACAATCCAATTTAAAAATGGGCAAAGGACCTGAATAGACACTTCTCCAAGGAGGACATACAGATGGCCCATAGACATATGAAAACTGATAAGTATCACTAGCCATCAGAGAGATGCAAATTAAAACCACAATGAGATATCACCTCACACCAGTCAGAATGGTTATCATTAATAAACCAGCAAAAAACAAGTGCTGGTGAGGATGTGGAGAAAAGGGAACCCTAGTACACTGTTGGTGGGAATTCAGACCCATGCAGCCAATGTAGGAAACTGTATGAAATTTCCTCAAAAAATAAAAAATGGAACTGCCTCATGACCCAGCAATTTCCCTGCTGGGAATATATCCTAAGAACCCTACTTACCAATTCAAAAGAACTTATATACTCTATGTTCACAGCAGCACAATTTACAATAGCAAAGTGCTGGAAACAGCTGAAATACCCATCAATACATGAGTATATTAAAAAAAAACCTGTGGTATGTTTACACAATGGAATACTACACAGGAGGAAAAAAGAAGGAATTGCTACCTTTTGCTACAGCATGGATGGAACTGGAGGCTATTGTCCTAAGTGAAATAAGCCAATCAGTGAAAAAAAAAATACTATGTGGTCTCATTTATAAAAGGAATCTAATGAACAAAATAAGCTAATGAGCAAAATAGAACCAGAGAAATGGAAACAAGGAACAGACTGACTGCTGTAAGAGGGGAGGAGGGAGAGAGGAATGGAAGAAGGAGGGGGAAGTGATTAGTCAAAGAGCATGTATGAATGACGTGGACATGAACAATGGATTGGGGATTGACTGAGAGAGTAAGCGGTAGCTGAGTGGTGGAGGACAAAGCGAAAAAATTGGGAAAGCTGTAATAGAATAAACAATAAAAAAATTAAAAAATAAAATTTGGCATAGTAAGAGATTTATAATAATAATAAAATAGAACAATTATAACAATATACCGCAATGAAAGTTATGTGAATTGATTTGGAACCCTTGTTAAGTAAAATAAAGGTTACTAGAACACAAATTCTGTAATACTATAACAGTTGATCTGATAACTAAGACAGCTGCTAATTCACAAGTGGGAAGGTAGCACTTAAAGTGTGAAAATGCTGGACAAAAGAATGCCTCACATCGTAAACAGGGAAGTGGCATGGCTTGAGATTTCATCATGCTACTCAGAATGGCATGCAATTTAAACTTATGACTTGTTTATATCTGAAATTTTTAAATATTTTTGGACCATGGTTGACCATGCAAACCTGAAACCCTGGTAAGTGAAAACCTGGATGAGAAGGGCTTACTGTATCTCTATCTATAATTCTATTGTAATGTTACTTTATCTATTCTTTGTCTCTGCCATAAAAATATGCACTCTGTGACAGAGGTAGACACTGTTATTTTGGATCTCAGTGCCTGAAATATGGAAAGCAGCACAAATTGGACACTTGGTGAATATTTGTAAAGCAAATGAATTAAAGCATGAAGATATTGCCTGTGTTTGTGGTCCTTAAAACATACATTTCTTTCTCTTTCCTAGCTACATAATTTATAGCCAGTCTAAGTCAGCATCAGTTCTTTCAATTATATCCATCAAATGCCTACCATATTTCAGGTGCGGAGAATACAATAATAGATAAGATACATCCTGCTGGCATACTTTGTAATTAATGATCAGCTCCAAATTTGTGAAATATTTTGACTCTACAGTGAAGTAACTTTATAAAAATCCACCAATTTCTATTTTATATTCTATCCTTAAATTACAGTAATTTTAATATTTACAATTAGGAGTTATCTCTCAGTACTAAGAATAAAGTTATTATCACATATAAAGGAATTTTGACCAGTATGGAAAATCTTGCCCCATGTCCTGTGATATTTTTCCTCTAGTCCCCAAAACAGCATTCCAAAAACCTGAGGGGACTAAAGGGTGGGTGGATTTTGACTAGGTGGAAGCTTCTAGTTCCCTTAAGTAGTATAGCTGGCAGGAACTGTGAAATACTTGCTGAGATGAAGTCCCCAGTTAAGGAACAGAGGGATATCTGCCCTCTGAAGGACTCCACCAGCTAGAAAAGTCTGACCTACCCTCTTTCTTAGGGTAGCACAAGTCCACATCAGACCAGATGAGGGTATACAGTCACCCTGCATGCTTAAGGCACCAGCTGATTATTCAGATCCTTTTGTTTCCCACTTTGTGGCCACATGCTGAGGAAAGAGACAAAAGCCACAAGAACACTAACATTGCCTATACATCTATCTGTATAGAGCTACAAAATAAGACCTAATAAAATAAATTTTCTCATTGATTTTCAAATTTGGAGGATCAATAATATTACCTTGTTTTTATAAATAAGAAAATCAAAGTTCAGAGAGGTTTAGCAATTTAGCAAAATTGTAATTTGAACCAAGGTCTTCTGATCTCTAGTTAAAAAATGAAAATGATTGGCTAAAATCAGATTTGAAGGGTTGTCTATGGGTTTTAGTTATCGTTGGTATAGAATTTCACCTAGGGATCTGGCTATATTTTTAATTTTTTAAAGATTTTAAATGTGTTATCTTTACAGAGAGGGGAAGGGAGGAAGAGAGGGAGAGGAACATCAGTGTGTAAGAGCTACATGGATTGCACGTCCCCAGTTGGGGACCAGGCCTGCAACTCAGGAATATGCTCTGACTGGGATTCGAAACGGCAAACCAGCACTCAATCCACTGAGCCATACCAGCCAGGGCAGGAAAGGGTTATATTGCATTCTGATGAAAACATGTGAACAAATATTAGTTTGACGTCTACTTGGGTACACATTCCCTCTCAGTTCCCAAACCCCACTCCTAGCCTCCACAATTTTATGAAGTCTAATGTGGGCCATAATGAATGTAGAATAATGAATGTTCATGTCCACTTGCTCCAAACTTTAAGAGTAATAGAAGTACAACCTCCTTAGTTCTCATTGCTGTTGAGCAATCCCATTGCAATCGAATGATGCAAGGAGAATTTGAAAGATGGAATATTTTGGATGTGATTGAAAAATGTAACAGGATCCTTCTCTAAACTTCCTCCCTCACCCAATCCCCATTTCTATCTCCTGCCCTCCACTACAACACTAATTTTTCCTTTCAGGCCAGAACTTAAAGCAAAAATATCTAGAATATGCTGAGCTAACAGTAAAAGACAGGCTTCAGAAGGGTCTGCACAGGAACTGGGTCCACAGTAGCATATCCTGAAAGACATGTCTATGGGACTCTCCAGGTAGTTAATATCTGAATTGGTGTTCCACCAAGATAACTCAGAAAAAGAGAGAGCTATGTGGGCTCTGACTGTAAGAATTGTAAACCCATTAAAGTATGAAACTATTTCAAAATAATTTTAGGAGTTTTAATTTGCTACAAAGTTGCACATGACCAAAAGGCAAAAAAAAAAAAAAAATTCCAGTTTCCCTCCAAAGTCCTCCTGTGTGCCCTATCAACTCCCATCTCTTGGTATGATGTTGGTGTGGTTAAATTGTGTGTGGATTCTCTCTCTTCGTCCCACCCTAGCTTCCTCAGAGCTGAATTCATGGTTGGCTGTGTTTTTTTGTCACCCATCCAGAAACCCATATGGGAACGATGTGACTCCCCAACAATGGGATGACAGGTTTGTCTTCTCAGATTTCCTGGGTTCACTAGAGGTGGAGATCAGTTCCTGGCTTGGGTGGCACCTTCTAGCTAATAGGCTAGAGGCTGCAACATCCAAGGGAGAGTCAGACCAGCCTAAAATAGAAACCCAAGCTCCCTCCAAATCTTGTTGAAGGTGAGATAGAAAAAGAGAGCGAAGCAAATGTAAGATGAAAGAGGTTTTTGTTGGAATCAGGAATTATGAAGATAACATTTAGATACAACTCTCAAAGCTTGCCCTGCAAACAGGAAAAGCT
The DNA here is from genome assembly GCF_014824575.4 of Sturnira hondurensis. NCBI lineage: Eukaryota > Metazoa > Chordata > Mammalia > Chiroptera > Phyllostomidae > Sturnira > Sturnira hondurensis. The sequence continues at coordinate 1,252,781 of NW_028083930.1, read as the reverse complement.
GAGAACTTTTCACAATAATGAGCATTTAAGTGTAAGACCTTTGAGTTTCTGGGGACAAGTTCAGCTTCCACTGGTAATTAGTATGTGCTGTGTAGTTTACTCCATTGAGAGGAAGAGCAATGATTAAAGCTTGCCCTGTAGATGAGGAAGTGGGTGAACTTTCACACAAAAAAAAGCCATAGGAATGCAAATGTGTAGCTGACAAAAGTAGCACAAGAAATTATCCTCTGTATGACCCCATTCATCTCCTGACCTACCTAGATCAAGGCAGGCATTACTTTAGAGTACTACTGGACATTGTCTTCTTGGCATATAGGACAATCTACCTTTTTGTGTTTTCAGAGATAAAAGGAAAGAACCATAGTTGTCCCTAGTGCCCTGGCATCCTGGTCACAATGTGCCAGTGATTCTCCTATAAAGCAAAGGATGCAAAAGCCATGTCGAGCAAGCCGAATAGAGAGATGCAGCCTTCACTAACTATAAAAATTAGTAGGGGGGCGGGGGACTGAGAGAGAATAGAGAAGAAAGGGAAAAGTAGAGGAAGTCCAGGATTCCCAAGGAAACGGCGTTTCTTTTTTCTATCCCAAAGCCGCCAGGGAGGAATAGATATCATTATGAACCTAGCACGACAACATACAAAATAAAAGGGAACTCACTAGGTGACCATCTCTGCCGGGACTCGAACCCGGAACCTCTGGATTAGAAGTCCAGCGCGCTCGTCCATTGCGCCACAGAGACCTCACCACGTACATAGCACCAGCACCAGAACTGAAAAAGCACATACCTTCTGCATCACGGAGCCATCTCAGCATCCTGCTCTTTCAGCGGTGTGGGGAAGAAGACAGATGGAAAATCTGGAGTGGAGATCCACCAGCCAACTCCATCAAAGCTTTTTTCAATACTGTAGGGTCCTCAGGTCCTCAGAGGATTGGAAGAATGTGATGATGGCCATTTTCCAGTCCCAGAATCTCTAATGAGGTAGGGCAGAGCTAGAGCCTTTGCTGTCCTTTCCTCTCCATCCCTAAGGGAAGATAGGGGGGAAAGCTTACCTATTCTCATGTTAACTAAGCAGATCGTACTCTGACCAGCAAAGCCTTAAGAAGTCATCTCTACCACAACCCCCTCCCCATCACTGTAGTTTTATCCCAGTCCAGTTATTCTCAGAGAAGGGCTGGGCAAACAAAATTAAGGGATCCAGGAAAACCCTGAATCCCTGAGACAAAGGAACTGCTTCTATAAAGAAACTGTGTGAACAGCAGCACAGATTGGCAGGGAAGCTGAGTTCCAGGAGACTGGTCCAGTTCTCAGCTTTGAGAGCTGTATTTCTCAAGCTTAGGAAACAGTTACTGGGAGTCCGTTGTAATGTTCCTTCAGCATCTTCGCTAGAATTAAGGATGGAGGAGGAGACAGAACGATGGTGAGTGTGTGTGTGTGTGTGTGTGTGTGTGTGTGTGTGTGTGTGTGAAAGGGGAGTTTGCATATAGGGATGAGGGTGAGGACAGCAGCTCGCTAATGAAATACAGATGGTCCTAACACAGCCCTGCACGAAGAACTGTTTCCTCTCCCTCCACCTTCCCTAGCTCCAAGTCTGCCATTCTTCCTCCCAGGGCTGCCTAATTTAAACAGTGAGGATTTCTCGGCTTTTTGGGCTTCTTAGGGACTTCCTAGGAAAATCAAAGTGACCACTCCCTCATAACTGTATGCAAGGTGGGCAAAAGTAGGTTTACAATTGTAATACAATAAATAATACAATGATTAATAAATAATAATACAAATAAACTATATGTTTTGCATACTCACAACTGTAAATGTACTTTTGCCCTCCCCTGTATAAAGTGTATATATATCTTCATAGCAGTAGCCCAGGTCTAAAAAAATAGTCTTTATTCTTAAAAGCTTCTTAGAAAAGACAAATCCATAATCACTGTTGGTTATAGTTTCCACTATGCCAGTTCTTCTGAATGCTTAATCTAAGTCCTTCTTACCTCAACTTCAGTTCATTTTTCCTATTTGATTCCCAGAGATATCAAGAGACAATTACCCTCTATGCCCCAATGACAATAAAAGCAGAAAGCTGGCTCTGGCTCCATCTTCTTTCTCCTCTTTTCTCACAGTGTGTGTCTATGACCCATAGTCCTGGACATTACCAAATAACTTCAATCACAATTCAAAATAGCTCTTTCTAACCTGTGAGACCAGGTGACAGCCAAGTGAAAAACAATAGAACAATGTGAAGAGCTTCAACTGAAAGATTTTTAAAGGCCCTTCTAACTCTACCACTATAATCACAATTTCTCACACTGCCCTACCCATTCATTTAGCCCTAAGAATAAGATTTGAGAGAGAATGGGACCAAAGTGATTCAGTCAGGCCGCAGTGCAAAGAGACTAGTATCTAGAGAAAAGCAAATTCTCCAACCAAGATTGCCTTCCATCTAAGACCTAGAGAGGAACTCAGAAAAGTGAAATTAGTGGTGTATATAATAAATCTATAGCAAGAAGTCACAGAATAGACCTTTCTTAGCACATCTACCCTAGACAACTCCAAGACCCTATCACACAGAATGCAGTGCTAGCCAGATATTGTACTACATTGAGTGGCTAGTAGCAAGGTGCTGGTTAAAGAAGTAGTCAAGAGATCTATGTACATATAAAGGAAAGCCCAACACCACAGGCCAGGCATGAACCACTCAAATACAATAAAAGTTCTCAGGATACTTCCCAGCAGGCTTGGTCAATGTTCCCTCAGACTCATACACACACCCTCTTCTTTTCATAAAGATATTGTCCTATACCCAAGAAATCTGTTAGATTGAGTTTTGCCCAAAGTTTCATAGCCTGTTAAGAAATCATGTGTTGTCCACCTGCTGAATAAAGAGGCTAGCTCTTCAACTCCTTCCAGCAGTTTCATTCATTGTTTGTAATGTTCTCACTTGGCAATGGGGATATAATAATAAAATTAAAAGTGACATGGCCCCACCCCCAAGAATCCTGTATGTAAATCCCAATGTAGCAACCACTCTGCAAGACATATGGGAGAAAAAAGAGAAATTAATCTTACTGCCCACCAAATAAATTGTCAGTTTTCCAAGTTAACACCAACTTTCCAAGCCACAACTCTAGAAGTAGAAAGATCCAATTTCAATAACAAGCTGTGAAGCTTACTTGCTTCAAAACCCTGAGAAAATGACTTACCTTCTGAATCTTCCACTTCCAGATTATAAACTGGGGGCAATAAAAATGCTGTTCATACAGACTAGCTGAGACTTAATGGTGCAAGGTGTTATCCCCTTCTTTTTTCTGTTCCATGACTTACAATTCTTGACTCTATTTCCTGGCTTGCCTCATTTTTTAATAGCTTTCTTTTATCTGTTTCTTATAATCTCTTCCCACTCTCTCAGCCCACTTACAGCAATCTCACCATTGTTGCAAAAAATAGTCCTCCTCAACAAGTCTTTCTAGGACCTCTTGTATTAATAATCTGTATTAACAAAAATCTGCTGGATTTTGTCCAAGGGCTTTTATCAAATAAGAGATGTCTCTCTAACATCTTGTTTCACTTTATCATCCATAAATCAGATAAAGCATCTTGATAAGCACGAATAATGCCTCTAAACTAGGTTTTCAATTTAAAAATAAGGAGGGAAACAAAGAAAGTGAAAGTTTTAAAAGATCAGGAAAGTTGAAATCAGTCCATTCAAAATGATTGAAAACAGTAAATCCTTTTCTTCTTTTAAATGAGATGTCATTTATGTTTATGTAAATCCTTAAAGAGATGAGTATATTCCTCTTTCAAGAAATTTTCCACTGATTTAATTCTCCATTGATCTGTGACTCAAACAAATATTCCTCATGCTTCTAAATGACTACCACTCTTTGACCCCACAGACAAACTGGTAATATTCATCCATTATTTAATTCACAAAACATTGCTGGGATATATATGATAAATTACAAAAATATTTTCCTGTTGGACCAGAAACAAAAACAATTAAATCCCACATCTTGCTATGGTCCTACTCACAGATTCCCTAAAGGCACCAACCACTCAATGTTTTGTGGTTTTTTTAAATTTTTTTCTTCCACTATAGTTAACATATAATATGATATTCATTTCAGGTGTAAAACACAGTGATTAGACATTTATATAATTTACAAAGTGATAACTGATACTATACATAGTTACTACAATATTATTGACCATATTATACTAGTCAAAATTTTAAACGCTAAGGGATATTAAATGAAGTAAGAGAATAAAGTAGTCATTAGTATGATATGCTGTGTCATACTAATGTCATTAGGTTCAAATGCTGTGCTTTATCTCCCAGTCCCTACAATATCCCAAACCTTATTTTTAAGGTGTCATCTATTTTCATTTTTTTACATTTTGTATCAGTTTTCTTTTTTCAGTCACAGTTAACATTCAACAGTATTTTATATTAGTTTCAGATGTACAGCATAGTGTCCAGAGTCTACACAATTTAAGAAGTGATTGCCTCAGATAAGTCCATCAGCCACAGGCACAGAGTTACTACAACACCACTGATTATATTCCCTATGCTTGCCCCACATCCCATGGCTATTTTGTAGCTGTGGATGTATGGTCCCAAACATTATTAATTCACATCTGTTGTGGGAAAACACTATAGAAATGGCTTCCATATCCCATCCTCTTATGTCCCTAAATGTCACTAGCTCACTCTTAGTATTTTATTCCTCCTCTCATCACCTCCCAGGGAGGTTAAAAATGCTTTGCAATGTCAGGCCTATGGTGCTAGACCCACTCTGCAGACCTAACAGATGTTCAGCTCATAACTCTCTACCCCTTAATAAAGGGCAACGTGAACATCTCTATAAGTCAAAAAGGCCCATCACTTCTTTTTCAGACATTTCATCCTTGTGAGGTCTTGTCCTATGCTTATTTGTCTACTTCTCTCATAAATTTTTCTAACCCATCATAATGAAGTATTTATGTTCCTGAAGCCTCCTGTTTTCATTTATCCTCAAATGATAATCCTGACTTATTCCTTTGCCATCCTGTTCCCTATCTTTTAAGAAAGAAGTAAGATAATCCAGGTAATAACTGAGTCTTAGAATTAAGACAAAGGAGAACAAATATAGAGCAAATTATGCTTTAATCATTATATCCTACTTTCAGCAACCATTACAGGTCTATTCCAGTACCATTTGTTACCCAGGCCTCTCAGACCTCCCCTAAAGTAGACCTTGAGCCAATCTATCTCAAAATAGGCTAGAAACCCACAGTCCACACAGAGGTCATGCCCTGAAGGAAATCTGAGGAATGGTGAAGAATCTGGAGATAGACTCTCCCTTACCTGTTTGCTTGCCTCTCTCTCAGCCTTTTCTAGAAAGCTGTCTAGAGAATTCTAGAGTGTTTCTCCAGGGATGAATTCTCTCTCTGCTTAAGAAGGATGAGGAAGCTATCAGTGTTTAACTAATAGAAAAGCAGTGGGTAATCATGTCCCACCAGATTTTTCTGGGAATTTGGTGGGAAACTTGCTCTCTGCTTTACCCCCATTCTCCAACAAATGTGTTAATTCTGGCCTACCTCTCAAATACAAGGCCCTTTCTCCTCTTTATAATGCAGGCTCTTCTTACCTCTGTTTATAACTCCAAGCCATCACCTTCTTGGGTATTCAATACTAGCTCCCCAGTCCTGTATTTTTACTATTTCTTCTTGTCTTCTCCATCAATTTCTTCATCTGCCTCAGGGTGAATCACTTTTAGTCATTTCCCAATTTAAAATTTTCTTTCCCCTTCTGTCCGCACTACTCCTCATTCATATGCATTTCACTTTTCCCACATTCTGCAGCTGATATTCCCTAATCCTTTCCCATCGAGCCCCTAGCCTCCATAAAGTTCCATTTCTTGGCCATAACCTCATCTGTTTTCATCTAAAACCATCTATTCCAAACACTATATTGTCCAGACTCACAGTTCTTGGTCTTCTGCACATATAGCCTACTCTCTGTCTCTGTTTCCCCTACCCAGCACCCTTTGGGCTCTTTGAGTTTCCCAAGGCTTCCAAGCCGCTACACTTATCCTCAATCATAATGCTTTGTCACTGGTTTCAGAGTCTTGATATTATCATTCCTTCATCCTCAGGTCCTCTTTTTTTTCTTCTTCCAAATTTTATCATACCTATTTACTTTACCCCAATTCTTTTAGTCTACATCTCTTCTCCTTAAATATTCAGTCTCTACTACCTGTTCTTCTAAATCTTCTTCCACCCACTCTATATGGTGCCAGATTCCCCTCCATGTGATGTTCACCTCTACACATGGGGCTTGGAATGGGTCACACAAGAGGCAAACACACATTGATGTTTCTCTCCCTTCCTCTCACTCTCTAAAAATTATATATATATATATGTTAGTCACTCAACAGATGGACACATAATCACTTAAAACATTTAGGCATATAATATAAATAATTATAGCCCCCTCTTATGCCTTAAATCTTATTCCCACCTTAGGAATAACAATTTATTTTTCCAAGTTTAACATATATCTAAATAATAAGATATTATCAGGTGCCTACTATGTGCTCAGCACTATTCAAAGCAGTTTAAATAGATTAATTTATTTAAGCCTCATCATGCTATCCTAGTGAATATGCACTTTTATTATCTTCACATTCCACACAAGGAGAATAAAATACTGAGAGGTTAAGCATCTTGCCGAAGGTCATACAGCCAATAAGTATCTATTCATTCACTTAAACACAAATTTACATTTATATAAAATGTAACATAATCAAATGTATGTTACAAATATAGCTTTCTGCATTATTTTATGTGAAAGGAATAGTAGTATGTGTTTTTCTTTGTATATTCACTTCCCAGTACATCTTGGTTATCTTTCCATGTTGGTATATCAAAGTTTATCTCATTTTTAACTGTTATATGGTATTATAAAATATGAATATAGTATAATTTATTTAACTAATTTTCTATTGATAGAAATTTAGGTTGTTTTCTGCTTCTCACTACTAGAAACAATGATGTGAATCACCTTTATATGCACAAATCATGGCATTAATGTGTGAGTAGATCTATAGCACAGGTTTGTGGAAATAGACTACTAGTATTTCCATACTTGATTTTGATACATTCTGCCAAAATATCACAGATTAATGCCAAAAACGTTTCACAGATTTACATTTTCACTAACAACAAATGAAGATGCTTGTTTTCCCAAATACTTACCAAGACTGGGTATTACTCATCACTTTAATTTTTAACAGCCAAGGGTCTTTTAGTTGCTTTAACTTATATTTCTAAAAATTCAAATGCAGTTGATCATTTTTCAGATGTTTATTGGACAGTTTCTACTGATACTCTGTGTCTAATTTCCTCTTCAATCATTTGTCTTTTTATGTATATTTGTTAGATATTTTTCATATTATAATTAAGTATCTTGTTAAATAAAAATGTCCCACTCTGTAACTTACTTTAAACTTTGTCTATTTTGTCTACAATAATATCAATTTTTAAAAATCATGCAGTAAAACTTGTCAGCTCCTTCCTTTACTGATTCTGGGTCCTGTGTCTTGCTCAAGGAGGGTTTTCAATTCTAAAATTAAATATATTGTTCTATAGTTTTTAAAAATTTCTTTTAGTTGTGTTTTGTTTATTAAAAAATTGTAACTTCAGTCCATGTGAAATTTGTTTGTGTATGTGGTTGGAGGGGAGGCTTAACATACCCCATCCAATCTGGCAAACTAAAAACTAATTATTCAAATGCCATTCAATAACAGTACAACCTCTAGTTTTGACTAGAAGTACAGTATATTATGAAAGTAATACTCTTCTTCATACACTAGCTTCTCATGTTGATTTGTGAATATGCTCTCTTATTCCATAAAAATACTTGTTTTATTCTTGTTATACTTTAATGCTTTCATCACAATAATTTTAAAGTAACTTAGGATAGCTGAAAAACCTCTTCTACCTCAAACCCCATATGTTTAAAATCATGCCTATTTTTCACTTTACTTTCCAAAGAAGTTTTAGAGTTGACTGGTCAAGTTTTATAAAATTAAATATTTTATAAATATTTTGCACATAGAATTGCACTAAATTTACCAATTAAAAGGAATAAAGAACCCTGGCTGGTGTGGCTCAGTGGATTGAGCACTAGTCTACGAAGCAAAGAGTCACAGGTTTGATTCCCAGCCTAGGGCACATGCCTGGGTTGCAAGCCAGTTCCCCAGTGGGGGGAGCATGAGAGGCAACCACACACTAATGTTTCTCTCCCTTTCTTTCTCCCTCTTCTCTAAAAATAAATAAATAGTATCTTAAAAAAAGAAAGTAGCAAAGCATGAGTAAGTCAATTTTAAAAAGTAATAATAAAAGAAAGAAAGAACTAGCATCTTCACCATACTGAATCTGAAGATTAATCTTTAAATATCAATTCAGTTGCATAAAAACCTGCTATGACAATTTTCCCAGTGACATTAAGATGAAAGTAAAAGTCTTCAGTATCTCATTTTCAAATCCTGCCCTCTCAAATTTGGTTTAAAATAACCTCCACAACTTTATTTCCCTTTATTCTCATCCACAAAGTTTTTCAAACAAACTTGTGTACTTACTGTATACTAAATAATCCTTCATTCTTCTTCCAAGGTGTCCTAGGCTATTAGGAGAGGAGCAAAGCAGATTTATTTTTTGTCCACAAATTTTCACTCTGAAGCACTAACATTCTGGGCTATCCAAAGTCCACCATTCTTGGCAAAACAAGAATATGTGTATTTTTCTTTATTAACTTAAAAAATAACTTTGAGAGCTAAAAGAGGTCATTTCTATGATTAAATAATCTAGGGCAACATACTGCTTTTTCAGCATTCATAGGACAGAGAACTTGATGTTGAACAGAGCAACAGGTTACGGTACTAAACCTTAGAGATCTTACTGGTATCCAAACTCTAAAAATGCAGAATATGTTTTCTACAGACAGAATCTCTGAAAGATTAGATAAATATTAGAAATAAATAAGAAGAGCTTAGAAGAACTGAGATGATACAATTTGAGAAGAGGAAGCTGACATTACAAAGAGATACCATTTTACACCTGTTAGAATGGCTATTATCAATAAGACTAGGATGAAAAAAAGAACAAGAATCATATGATTTCATTCATTTGTGGGATATAAAACAAAAAGCAGTAAATGAACAAAAAAACAAGCACAGATACAGACTACAGAAAGGTAGTTACCAGAGAGGATGGTGGAGGTGTGGAGGGAGAATGAAGTAGGCGAAAGGCATCAAATATATAGTGATGGAAGAAAACTAAACTTTGGGTGATGAACACACAATAGAATATATAGATTATTATAAAGTTGTACACCTGAAATTTGTATAGTGTTATTAACCAATGCTACCCCAAATTTTTAATTTAAAAATTAAAAAGAGCCCTATATTGCCCCTGGCTGGTATAGCTCAGTGGATTGAGCACGGGCCTGTGAACCAGAGGATCACGGTTCGTTCCCAGTCAGGCCACATGCCTGGGTTGCAGGTGGGTTCCCTGCAGGCCAACTCCCAGCAGGGGACACACGAAAGGCAACCATACATTGATGTTTCTCTCCCTCTCCTTCCCCTGTAAAGATAAATAAATAAATAAATAAATAAATAAATAAATAAAATGTTAAACAAAAAAGAGCCCTATATTAAAAATTAATTCATTAATTTAAAATAAATGTTTTGTGTACATATTTTTAACTCAAAAGAGTTGAGTGCTAGTTTGGCCAAGAAGCTGGGAAGTGGCTGCATTACAGCAAAGCGACAACACTAACTTTAGGATGAGGAATGGCGAGGGATGAGGGTAGCCACACGAGGGTAGCAGAGAGCAAGTGAACAGAGGAGCCCAGGGTAAGAATAAGTAATTTATTGGAGCTTAAAATGCAGATCCAAAAAGTACTTTATATTTGAACAATGAGCACAGAGTAAGATTTTATGGTACACCTAAGTAGAGCAGAGAAATCTCTCTCACATACGTGCTCCAAAGTGAAGGGGGTACTACTACCCAGAGTTCTTAATTAGGAGTTTTGCATAAATGTCCTCTTTTAATCATCCCAGGATGCCTACAAAATACACAACAATAATGTCTAATTTTTAGCAAACAAAAAACCAAACTCAGATAAAGGAAGTGGAATAGTTGGTATTCAAGCCTCGTGAGTCCAACTTCACAATCCATGCTTTCTCACACTCCTACATTATTTCTTCTTCAATGGGTTGAGTTAGGAATGACTTCCTGAAGTTGAACCCAGAACCTGATTTTTGTTCTTAGGGCAGGAAACACAGTTATCCCTGGAATTTCACAGTCCACAACAACAGTAGCTTTACTGAATGTAGCAAGAATACCTAAATGTATCTGCCTCCATTTCTGGCTTAGCCACGGGAGTAACAGCAATGATGGTCAGTCTGAGAGGTATGTGCATGTGGAGATGCTAGTCCACAAACTATGGAATTGGAAACTCTGGTGACAAATCTAATCAGGTATCACCTGGCTATGGAATACTACTCTATTAGTAGAAAGCTCTGGGGTTAAAAACATCTTAGGACCAAAATGAATCACAGATGACCATGAGTTAGTTAAAGACAACAGATTAGAATATCAAGAATAACAGAAAACCATATAAGAGGGCCTGAAATAACATCTAATGTTCAACTAACCATCAGCCACAGCCTTACTCACCTACCAAGTTTTGTTCTCAACCCAACTATTTCAGAGAAAAGGATCAGAGAAGAGGTTCTAAAATGATGAAAGAACTGTCAGAAGGTTAAGAATTAGGATACTTCATCTCTTACACAGGGGGTTGAGGGGCAATTTAATAACAGTCTTAAAGCCTCTAAAGGGATATTATTTAGAGACTAGCAAAGAGGAAAAGGTGCCCTCTTTCATGAACCAGAGGAAAAGACTTAAATGACAGTGGGAAGTTTATTTTGGGTGTAAAAAATGTTCTTAATTGTAAAATAAACATGGAAAATCAAAGGATGAGGACACTCTTCTCCAAATGTGCTGAGTGAGTGTGCTTTTTTATGCATTCACTCAAACATTTAATAAGCACTTATTATTATGTGCCAGTCCTTGTGCGCAGTATTTGGTTTCTGGTGAACTTTGAACAAAATTTAGGTTACTTTTCTCATGGAGTCTATGTTTACTGGGAAAAGGGATATAAGCAATAAATAAACAAATAATAAATTATAAAGAAAATAATGAAGAATTGCAAGTTAATGAGAAGGTCTCTTTGAGGAGGTGACATTTAAAGTGGATATATAAGCAAAAGCAGCTTTACACGGAGAAGAGAGGGAAGGTTCCAGTTCAGAATCACCAGTGCAAAGGTTTAGTGTGAGCATGAGTTTGATGTGTTAGAAATATAAAAGGAGAAAGAGTGGCCGTGAGGTTAACAAGGTCAGAGAGATAGACAGAGACCAGACTGCATAGTGTTTTATATATAAGGTTAGCAATCACTGGATAAAAATAGTCAAGAAAATTATTTGTTAAGAGACTCATTGATAAGTTTAAAATGACACAACTGTATTTTAATGGACTATTTACACATGTGGTTTTTTCAGGAATCAGTGAGCTCTTTGTGAAACAGGTTGTGGTGTGCTTTTTTCAAGATTGCTGGGGCATAGATATAACTGGGAGGACTTGTTAACATTAAGTCTTGGGATCTTTGTCTTAATTCTTAACCTCTGCCAGTTCTTTCATCATTTTAGAACCTCTTCTCTGATCCTTTTCTCTTAAACAGTTGGGTTGAGAACAAACCTGGTAGGTGAGTAAGGCTGTGGCTGATGGTTATGAGTTGAACATTAGATGTTATTTCAGGCCCTCTTATATGGTTTTCTGTTATCCTTGATATTCTAAACTGTTGTCTTTAACTAACTCATGGTCACCTGTGATTCATTTTGGTCCTAAGATCTTTTTAAGTCCAGAGCTTTGTCATTAACCTTTGAAACGAGAATTTCCTTAGCACCTGTATTATTTTTAACAGGTGCCTGTGTATATCATGATCAGGCATAGATGGATATACTGGTGCACTGGAATGACCAGAGACTTTGGAGACAAACCTAGACGAAGATCTTGGCTCCCCCAGTTAACGTGTGACTTATAGGAAGTTACCATATTTCCTGAGCTTTGTTTTCCTCATCTGTAAAATGATAATGTTCATACCTTCAAGTCACAGGGCTATGCTTAAAGACTAAATGATAGAGTATATGCAAAGTTCAGGCACACAGTAGGCACTCCATGAATGGTAAATGAATATATGTTGACTAAATGAAATCTATACATGAATAAAAAGCTAAATATGTATTGTCACTCTGCAATGCTTGTGTTTTGAGTCTGTACTGTTCCTTACAACCAGCAGGAGCCCAGGATTCTGGACCAGCCACCAATCTCCACTTTCTGGCTCTAGCTTAACCTTTCATTTCCTCCTGCTCAACTGGCCTAGCTTTTCTGACTCATAGTCTCCTCCTACCTCTTCCCACTTCTACCTCCTCTAAAACATAAAGTAACTCGCTTAGCTTTCCTTCCCCTCTAGTCTGTCATGAAAATGACCCCCAGATGGTTGCCAGGGAAAAGTTCTGAGTAACAGTTGTCACAGAGTGCAAGCTGTCCCTGCCAGGATCTAAGTGAGGTGATCGTCCATTCTAGTTTATCAGGGACTTTCCCAGTATCAGCACTGGAAGTCTATAAAAGTGCCTTGGTCCCTGGAATACCAGGAAAAATTATCATAGAACCTAACCTCATCCTCCATGCAACTTCATGTTACTGTGCACCACTGTCCACATCCGTGTGTTCCACCCCACACTACCCATTGCTGTTTGAGTTCTAAAACATTGTTCTATGTGTTATTTCCACCTTACCCATTGGTTGAGACAACACCAAACTCATTGGGCTCTGTGCAATGTCATGTTATTGAATTTGTGGTCCCTAGAATGGTCAGGCTTCTTAATCAAATGATATGTATCCTCCAGTCCATCCACCCACCACTGCCAGAGTTATCAACTATATTGTTTTCTGTGTTCCTGCTTTTGCATATGCTGTTCCATTTTTTGTAATGTCTTTAATTCTTTGAACAACTGGTTAAAATTGTTCGCATTTAGTAAATGCTAAATTGTTAGCAAATTCTTAGCATTTCTTAAGGTCTACATGTTTAATTTCTGCCTCTTCTTTGATTCTGCAGTGACTTATATATAATTGTACCTCAGCCTTTATCATATGGTACAGTAATTATGTGTTTGCTTATTTTCCAGCCTGAACTACTAGTTCCTTGAAGGTAAGTTTTATGACTTATTCATCTTTGTATTCTCAAAAGCCCAGCATGTTTTTTACATTCACTCTTTTTTAATTTGATAAGCAAAATATTGTTTTATTTTTTTTAAATTTTTCCCCAATTTTTTATTTAACTATTTTTCAAGTAGTTTTCTATTACTACCATCCCATCCCACCCCCGTGCTCCCCCCTCCCTCCTATTTCCACCCTTCTCAGTTGTAGTCCATGTATCCTTTATATATGTTCCTTTAAATCCCTCCCCTATTTCCCCTGAAATTCCCTCCCCTCTCCCCGCTAGTCACTGTCAGCCCATTTTCCATTTCAGTGTCTTTGGTTATATTTTGTTTGCTTGTTTGTTTTGTTGTTTAGCTTCCTGTTAAAGGTGAGATCATATGGTATTTGTCCTTCAACACCTGGCTTATTTCACTCAGCATAATGCTTTCCAGTTCCATCCATGATGTTGCAAAAGGTAGGAGCTCCTTTTTTCTTTCTGCAGCATAAAATTCCATTGGGTGTATGTACTAAAGTTTTTTGATCCATTCATTTACTGACGGAAACCTAGGTTGCTTCCAACTCTTGGCTATTGTAAATTGTGCTGCTATGAACATTGGGGTGCATAGGTTCTTTGGGATTGGTGTTTTAGGGTGCTTAGGATATACTCCTAACAGTAGAATTGCTGGGTCAAATGCAAGTCCAATTTTAGTTCTCTGAGAAAATGCCATAATGTTTTTCATAATGGTTGTACCAGTCTTCAATCCCACCAACAGAGAACCAGAGTCCCCTTTTCCCCACACCCTCTCCAACATTTGTTCTTTATTGCTTTGTTTATGGTAGACATTCTCACCAGTGTAAAGTAGTATCTCATTGTGGTTTTAATTTGCATCTCTCTGATAGCTAGCGATATTGAGCATCTCTTCATGTGTCTCTGGATCCTCTGTATGTCCTCCCTGGAAGGGTGTCTGTTCAAGTCCTTTCCCATTTCTTTAATTGGGTTAATTGTCATCTTAGAGTGAAGTCGTGTGAGTTCTTTGTATATTTTGGAGATTAAACCTTTGTTTGTGGTATTATTGGCAAATATGTTTTCCCATACAGTTGGTTGAATTTTTATTTTCATGCTGTATTCTTTAGCTGCACAGAAGCTTTTTATTTTGATGAGATCCCACTTGTTTATTCTTTCCTTTATATTTTTTGCTCTAGGGGACATATCACTAAAAATGTTGCTGCGTGAAATATCTGAGATTTTGCTGCCAATGTTTTCCTCTAGGACTTTAATGGTGTCACGGCTTATATTTAAGTCTTTTATCCACCTTGAGTTTATTTTGGTGTATGGTATAAGTTGGTGCTCGAGTTTCATTTTTTTGCATGTAGCTGTCCCATTCTCCCAACACCATTTGTTGAAGAGGCTATCTTTACCCCATGTTATATTACTGTCCCCTTTCTCAAATATTGATTGACTGTCAAGAGTTGGGTTTATTTCTGGGCTCTCTATTCTGTTCCATTGGTCTATGTGCCTGTTTTTATGCCAGTACCAGGCTGCTTTGATTACAGTGGCCTTGTAATACAGTTTGATATCAGGTATTGTAATCCCTCCTAGTTTGTTCTTCTTTCTTAACATTGCAGCTGCTATTTGGGGTCGTTTATGGTTCCATATAAATTTTAAAAGTGTTTGTTCTATGTCTGTGAAATATGCCATTAATAGTACTTTAATAGGTATTGCATTGAATCTGTAAATTGCTTTGGGGAGTATGGACATTTTGATGATGTTAATTCTTCCAATCCATGAACATGGTATATGTTTCCATTTGTTTGTGTCTTCCTGGATTTCTTTCTTCAGTGTTGTGTAGTTTTCTGCATACAGGTCTTTTACCTCCTTGGTTAGGTTTATTCCCAGATATTTTATTTTTGTTTTTGCTATATTAAATGGCATTTTTTTCTTGATTTCCGCTTCTGCTGACTCATTGTTAGTGTACAAAGGTGCCTTTGATTTCTGGACATTGACTTTGTAACCCGCTGTTTTGCCAAATTCATTTATTAGTCCAAGCAGGTTTTTTTTTTGTAGGGTCTATAGGATTTCCCATGTACACTATCATGTCATCTGCAAACAATGACAGTTTTGTTTCCTCCTTTCCAATTTCAATGCCTTTTATTTCCTTTTCTTGCCTAATTTCTGAGGATAAAACTTCCAATACTATATTAAATAGAAATGGTGAAAGTGGACAACCTTGTCTTGTTCCTGATCTTAGTGGAAAGCTTTTAGTTTTTGCCCATTAAGTATGATGTTGGCTGTAGGTCTTTCATATATGGCCTTTATTATATTGAGGAATGCTCCCTCTATTCCCACTTTGCTGAGTACCTTTATCATAAATGGGTGTTGCACCTTATCAAAAGCTTTTTCCACATCTATTGATATGACCATGTAGTTTTTGTCTTTGCATTTGTTTATGTGGCGTATTACATTTACTGATTTGTGGATATTGAACCATCCTTGCATCCCTGGGATGAAACCCACTTGGTCATGGTGCATGATCTATCTCATATATTGTTGGATGGGATTTGCCAATATTTTGTTGAGGATTTTAGCATCTATGTTCATCAGCGATATTGGCCTAAAGTTTTCTTTCTTTGTTGTGTCTCTATCTGGTTTTGGAATTAGGATGATGCTGGCTTCATAAAAAGAGTTTGGGAGTTTCCTATCATTTTGTATTTTTTGGAATAGTCTGTCAAGACTAGGGGTTAGCTTTTCATTAAATGCTTTGTAGAACTCTCCTGTGAATCCATCTGCTCCGGGGCTTTTGTGTGTTGGGAGTTTTTTGATTAGTGCTTTAATTTCATTTGCTGTTGTTGGTCTGTTAAGGCTTTCTACTTCTTCATTGAGTTTTGGAAGATTATATTTTTCTAGAAATTTGTAAATTTCATCCAGCTTTTCAAATTTATTGGCATACAGTTCTTCATAGTAATTCCTTACAATCCCTTCTATTTCTGTGGTATCAGCTGTAATCTCTTTCATTTCTCATTGTGTTTATTTGGGTTCTCTCTTCTTTTCTTGATGAGCCTACTCAAATGTTTGTCTATTTTGTTTATCTTTTCAAAAAACCAACTCCTGGATTTGTTGATCCTTAGATTTGTGCTTTTAGTCTCTATGTCATTTAATTCTCCTCTGATCTTGGTTATTTCCTTCCTTCTACTTGCTCTGGCCTGTCTTTGTTGTTGTTGTTTGTGTTCTTGCAGGTTTCGGGTTAGGTTTTTTGTTTGAAATGTTTCTGTCTTCTTTAGGTAAGCCTGTATTGCTATGAACTTCCCTCTTAGGACTGCCTTGGCCGTGTCCCATAACTTTTGGGTTGTCGTGAGTTCATTTTCATTTGTTTCCAGAAACTTTTTGATTTCTTCCCTAATTTCAATCTTGACCCACTTGTTAATAGCATACTATTCAGTTGCCATGATTTTGGGTGTTTTGTGTTTTTTCCTGTGGGGTTGGATTCTAATTTCAGTCCCTTGTGGTCAGAGAAAATGCTTGGTATGATTTCAATTTTCTTGAATTTGTTGAGGCTCATTTTGTGTCCTATCATGTGGTCTATCTTTGAAAATGTTCCATGTGCATTTTATTTTTTGTTTTATTTTTTAAATATTTTATTTATTTATCTTTATAGGGTAAGGAGAGAGGGAGAGAAACATCAATGTATGGTTGCCTTTCATGCACTCCCTGCTGGAGGCTCGCCTGCAGGGAATCAGCCTGCAACCCAGGCATGTACCCTGACTGGGAATCGAACCTCCATCCTCTGGTTCGCAGGCCTGTGCTCAATCCACTGAGCTACACCAGCCAGGGCTTTATTTTTTTTATTTTTTAAATTTAATTCTTATTCAAGTACAGTTTTCTGTTTCATATTCCCTGCCCTGCCCCCCACTGCTCCCCACTACCCTCCCATTTCCTCCCCCCGCCTTAATTATTATCCAGGTGTCCTTTATACTTATTCATGTCAGTCCCTCCCATTTTCCTCTATGATTCTCTCCCCTCTCCTCTCTGGACCCTATCAGCCTGCTCCCTATTTCAGTGTCATTGGTCATATTTTGCTTGCTTGTTTGTTTTGTTGTTTAGATTCCTGTTAACGGTGATATCAAATGGTATTTGTCTTTCACCACCTGGCTTATTTTGCTCAACATAATGTTCTCTAGTTCCAACCATGATGTTGCAAAAGGTAGGAGCTCCTTCTTCCTTTCTGCAGCATAGAATTCCATCGCGTAAATGTATCATAGCTTTTTGATCCAGTCATTTATTGGTGGGCATCGATCCATGTGCATTTTTTAAAAATGTGTATTTAGCTTCTTTGGGATGAAGGGCTCTATGTATACCAGGCAAGTCCATTTCATCTAAGGTGTTGTTTAGTGCAGCTATATCTTTGTTGAAATTTTGTTTGGAAGATCTGTCCATTGTTGACAGCGGGGTGTTAAAATCCCCTAGTATATTTGTGTTGCTGTCAGTATCTTTCTTGAAGTCTTCTAGGATTTTTCTTATATATTTGGGTGCTCCTATGTTGGGTTCATATGTATTTCTGATGTTAATGTCTTCTTGGTGAATTCTTCCCTTGAGTATTATGAAGTGACCTTCTGGGTCTCTTTTTATGGTCATTTTTTGAAGTCTATTTTGTCTGATATTAGAATTGCTACCCTGGCTTTTTTTTTTTTCTTGACCATTTGCTTGGAAAATTTGTTTTCAGCCTTTCGCTTTTGGTCTGTGATGGTCTTTTGTCCTGAGGTAGGTCTCCTGTAGACAGCGTATGTGTGGGTCATGCTTTCTTATCCATTCAGCTATTCTATGTCTTTTATTGGAGCATTTAATGTATTTACATTTAAGGTTATTATTGATAGGTACTTATTCATTGCGATTTTTGTACCACAATTCCTCTCTGTCTCTCTTTTCCTTCCTTTCCTTAAAGCAGTCCTTTTAGTATTTCTTGTAGAGCTGGTTTGTTGGAGGCATATTCTTTTAGACTTCTTTTGTCTTGGAAGCTCTTTATTTGGCCTTGTATTTTGATTGAGTGTCTAGCTGAGTAAAGTAGCCTTGGTTGTAGGCCTCTGGTTCTCATTACTTGAAATATTTCTTGCTATTCTCTTCTTCCTTGGAGCATTTCCAATGAGAAGTCAGTAGCTAACTTTATTGGGGCTCTCTTGTATGTTACTTCCTTTTTCTCCCTTGCTGCCTTTAAGATTCTCTCTTTGTCTTGGAGTTTTGCCATTTTAATAATGACGTGTCTTGAAGTGAGCCTGTTTGGGTTCCTCTTGAATGGGAATCTCTGTGATTCCTGGGTTCGTGTAACTTTTTCTCTCATCAAATTAGGAAAATTTTCCATCATTACTCTTTCAAATAGGTTTTCTATCCCTTCTTCTTCTCCTCCTTCTGGTATTCCTATTATTCAGATATTATTGCGTTTCATATTATCTTGCATTTCTCTTAGCCCCTCTTCATTCTTTTTGAGCCTCTTTTCCCTTTCTTGCTCTTTCTGGGAGATTCTTTCTACTGTGTCCTCCAACTCACTGATCCGATCTTCTGCCTCATCGATCCTGCTTTTCATTCCTTCTACTGTGTTCTTGAGTTCCGAAATTGTATTCTTCATTTACTCTTGTCCTTTGCTGATAGTTTCTATTTCCTTTTTCATGTTGATATAGCTTGTGGAGACCTCATTGTAGCTCCCCTCTAGTTTCTGGTAGCTCATTGTGAGCTCTTTGAATTTCCTGATAACTAGTGCTTTGAATTCAATATCTGATAGCTGACTTACCTCTCTTTCATCTAACATTCTTTCTGAGACTTCCACCTTTTCTTTCATTTGTGCATTGTTTCTTTGTCTTCCCACTGCTTATGAGACTCTTCTTGTTAGCTGCAGCTTCTTAAATTGATCTGTTCTGACTCCCTAGGTTCATGGTGTGAGCTTCTGTGGTAGAATTCCTGTGAAATTCAGTGGTGCAGTCTCCTGCAGGTATCTTGTTGTTCTCTGCTTCCACCTACTCCTTTCTTTGTGTGTGTGTGATCTGCTGGAGGGGGAGGCAAAATGGTTTATGATGGCAGGAGAGTAGTTTATGATATTTACAGTCACAGCTGGTAGAGAAGAGATAGAAGATCTTTAGGCTCTATATAGTGTTAACTGTAATCTTCAACCCAATTTGCCACCTGTAGGAAAGGATAGACCAAAGATAAGTCTCTTGTTGGGGAGGGAAGGCTTGTGAGTTGTATCTAGAAAGCAGTGAGTTTGCGGGTGGTCAGATTTTGAGGTAAGGTGAGAGTAAAGAATAGTAAATAGACATAGTGTGTGAGCAAGTAGAGTTAATCACTATGGTAATAGAATTCAGGAACCTGTAAAGTGGGCCAAAACCCGAAAGATGTGTTGTGAATTATTTACAGTGGTATAGAAAGCAACAAACAAACAAACGCACAAGAAAGGGGCAAGAGAAGTGAGGAGAAAGCAAGAAGTTTGGAGTGAAAGGAAGAAGGACTAAAACAGGAAAGAAGAAAGGAGAGCAGAGTACTGAAAGATATAGCAACAATAAAATTAAAAAATATATATGATTACTGAAAAAAGTTTTAAAGAAAAACCTCCTTCATTGTTGGTTTCAAACTGTCCAATTCAGTCTTTATGGTTTTGGCAGGACCCCTCTGTGGGCTGGGTTGTAGGCCCAGGTGCACACCTGCCCACCAGCCAGGCTTCCAGGCTGGGGTGCGGGCACCCACCCACCCTACAGGCTGCCTAGGTCCCACGTGATCTGGTACTGGTCCTTCCCAGTCCTGTGGCTGGGTGAGAAGTCAAGGTGCCTTCACAGGAGAACACCTCAGTCCACTTTCCAGTAGAAACTTCTCCAGAAAGCGTGCCTCTAAGTCCAGCCCAATCCCCAACCTGACTGGTTAGGATAATCCTTCTCTCAAATTTCCTGGGCTGGCAGGCTGGTGGGCTGGCGACCACAGAGACGGCAACTGAACATTGCCCCCTGTCCTTGCCACCCTCTCTGCACACCTAGGCAGACAGTCTCTTCCACCCAGCCCCGCCTAGATGGTGAGGGTGGGAGCCAGCTCTTCCAAGGACCCCCCAGCTGGCCCAATGCTCCACTGGGTGCTTGGCTCCCTATGAGTCCTCCATGGCACTGGCCGCAGATCAAAGCCTCTACACCCCTAACACAGTGGCAGCAGCGGCTCCAAGGCATTTCAGGCTGGCCGAGGGCAGCCGACCCTGCCACTGCCGCTTTTGTCTTTACTCACAGGTGATGGGTTCCCGATGAGTCCTCTGTGACAGACACCGTGACGCTGGCCATAGACAGAAGCCTCTGGGCCCTGGAATCTGTGGCATCCGCGGCTCCAAGGTCTTTATGCGCTGGCCAATGGCTGCCGCATCCTTACTCGAGTCCCTGTGACCCCAATGACCTGTAGCTGTCTGGTTTGTCACTATCTCTGGTCTCTTATTTTCATAAATGCTGGGGAATTGTTGGTTGGGGAATTGATTGAGCTGTTCTTCAGTAAATCTGCCAGGATTTTCTCCCAGGGGTACTAGAACTGGAGTTGCTCCGTCCTACTCCGCCGCCATTTTCCTCTCGATCCCCCTGACATTCACTCTTATTTTACAATTCTAAAAATAAACCATTAATATCATATTCATCTTCATTGTCAAGTAGTTTGCATCCATGAATATTATTCTATCCCTGACCCTTGCATTATTCCTTACATATAAAATAAGACTCAAAAATGATGTGGGAGTTGAGGTAAGAGCATCCATTATTTGTTTTATTTTGTAATAAAATATAATATTTGGGAGTCCATAATTTATCAAATACACTGGAACAAAACAGCTGGAACAAAACATCCAATATCAATTATCATTGTGTATTTCATATGGAAAGTCAATAAACTAAATAAATGATCAAGAGTTCTATCCAGACATATGATGTGTTCTTATATGTTCACCTGGTGTAACTATAAGGTGACAAAACTCTTGTTTAGTTTTGTTTGTATTAACAAATAAACTAGAATGACACTGTTCAGAAACTTCTAGAACTCCTCTTTGCAAACTGCCTTAATAGAATACCAATAATAAAAAAGAAAAAAAAAGAACCAAAATGTTAATCAACTTATAAGACATTTCCTTTCACTTTACAGTCAAATCTTGTTTTTGCATTACCCAACATGAACCTCCACTTATCCAAAAGGCTGGGATCCCAAAGACATTTGGCTATTTTCAAAATTAAAAGCCAATCTCAAATTATGAAAATTCTCCACAACTGATGATATGCAAAAGTGTGTGGCAGTCTCTAAAGAATTACAAGATCAATCAATTACAAAAATTATAAACTATTCCTTAAATAAGTAGATAAAAATATATATGCATATATTAGAATCATTCACCTTAGGGAGTATATTAATAAAATGTGTTTATATGCATGAATGTGCTTCTGGAAAAAAGGTGCTTTATGAAGCCTGTGTGTCTACAAACATATTATTTCAGCTTAAATTAGTAAAATTAATGGAGAATATATTATCTTTACATTTCTACACTAGGCTGGAATTACAAGATTCATAAAACACCATTCCTGCCCTTAAAGAGGTCATAGCTAGAAAAGAAAACACATAAACTAACCATTGTAATGCAGTGAAAAAAGTGTAGCAGTGGGAGTACTGTGTTTTTCAGACCATAAAACACACCTAGGTTTTAAAGGAGGAAAATAGGGAAAAAATTTTGAAGCAAAAAATTTTGGTCAAATATTTAATAGCATAAATAATATTTCACCAATGAAAATGTAAACAGAACTAAACAGCAGCATTAACAACCATTATTTATCCCAAATTTGAGGGGAGTGTGTCCTATAGTCTGAAAAACATGGTATATAGTCAATGTAATGGTGGCACCTAACAAGGAATGATTATTTCTGTACAGAAGGCTTCACAAGGGTGGTGACATCTCATCAATGTTTGAATGGATAAACACATGCACAAGTTTCATCAGGCTTGAAATGAGATGGGTGATTCAAGTATAGGAAACAGTATATGCAAAGACACTGAGGCATGAAACAACAAGTCATTGATATTGCTGGAGCATGGAATGCAAGTACAGGAGTGCAGAGTAATTTGTCAGAGACACTACAGATACAAATACATATAACTGAAAAAGTGGTTTTTGTTTGCAGATGTTATGTGTATCTATTGTCTTCTTAAAATACTTCAATCAGACTAAAACTAAAGCAATAGTGGCACTCATTATAGCTATTACATGTTGTTTCTGCCTCAATTTATCACAAAAATGTCTCTGGTCTCCACTCATATCTGTTTTATGACATGAGTGGATCTTTGATTGCTCTCTCAGTTCTTACTCATTTCACCTCTTACTCAGTTCCCACTGCACTTTTAGTTCTCTTGTTCCTTTTCCCTTTGTTCTGTTTCTTCCCACAGTGATGAGTCCATCTACAGTCTCATGGGCCATTCTTCTGTTTATCTCTCCTTCAGAAACAAGGTCAAATAACCTGTCCTCTTGCAAGCCTTTTTGGCAAAGTCTAGTGGTTAAAAATTTAGGCTTTGGAGTAAGACAAATCTGTATTTGAAACCTTAGTTTCTCTTTCACCATCTTTGTGCTATTGTGCCAGCGACTTGACTTCTCCAGTCCTTGCTATCCTCATCTGTAAAATAAGGGAAATGTATACAGCACAGAGAGCTTGTAAACTTTAAAAGACATAATACATGTAAAGAGCTTAGTATATGGAAACTTGGCCTTTAATAGTCATTGTTAATTCTAAATTCAAAGTGTCCAGTGATCTTCATGTCTAAGTCATGTATATACATAAGTGGTTTCACTGGTATTTACCTTGACTGTACTTGCCTTCTTATGCCATGGGAGGCAGGACTGCTGTGTTGTACAACACCAAATTGAATGATGCCCCTGGCAATCTGTAGTATGGCCAGTCTGGGAAGGAGAAGAAGATTTCTGCTTTTAGTTTTGTTTCTTCTAGTTTGGTTGTTTTAACTTTAAAGTAATGTATTTATATATTTTAAAGTAATGTATTTGTATACATTACTTTAATGTTTTAAAGCGTCAGTGGGATTTCTGGGCAGGGAAATTTGGCCTCTTGTTTTGTGTTTATTTGATTTCTATTTTATATGACTCCTTACTTCTTAAAATGTAACAATATACTTTCAAAAAATGCAGTATGTTAGAAATCATTCCAGTCGGAATTAGTTAGGATTTTAGAAAGATGACCAAGAAGTATTTATTGATAGAAAAGGAATGAGCACAGGCTTTCCAGTCAAACAGAAAGTAAATATCGGATTTGGATCTAGGCTTTACAAATTACATAATCTAGTTAAATTATGTTATCTCTAGTTGTAAGGCAGCTAATAATGCCCATTACATTAGGATACTTTCAGGTACTTAAGTAGATAGTATGTATGTAAAGTACCCAGTGCAAAGTCAGCATACAATAGGTTCTCAATAAATGGTAGTTGTGATCATTTTTATTATGTGCAATTGCTGCCTTAGTTACTGTCTTATAACAGATTAAAATTAAGATAGTGGTTAAAATTGATAATTAAATTTGGTTTTGTGTTAGGGTTAGTAGTTAGGGTTTGTGACAGATTAAATTAGAAATCAATTAAGGTTAGAATTAAAATGCATACAGAGCTTATTAAGGATGGGGTTAATTAAAACTGGGTAGTAGCCCTGGCTCGTGTAGCTCAGTGGATTGAGTGTGGGCCTGTGAACCAGAGGATCTGACAGTTCCCAGTCAGAGCACATGCCTGGGTTGCAGGCCAGTTCCCCACAGGGGACGCATGAGAGGCAACCATACATTGATATTTCTCTCCCTCTCTCCTTCCCTTCCCCTCTAAAAATAAATAAATAAAATCTTTAAAAAAACAGGATAGTAGAAGTAAGAAGCTGAATAAGGAGTACTGGTTTAGTTAGGTGAAAAATAAAGGGGAAAACAATGTGAAAATCTATGTAGAATTTACTGGTAAAGAAAAGATCATACAAACAACAAGGGTTACAATGCAATGCAGAACTGAGCCAAGTCTTCTGAGTTCTTTTCCTATAGGTGTTGTCATCCCCCTTCCAGATAAATATATTGTATTCACCCAACTCAGGCTGAGTTCCCTCTTCTCTCTCTACAAGAGCGGCGTGGGGAAAGGAATGCGGAGAGCCCACACAGCTGTGGAGCCCAGCATGGTGCCAGCTTCACATTCCACACCCCCAGTGACCCAGGCTGTTGCTGAGTGGACAGGGGCATCCAGGAGCCAAAACTCGCCTTCCCTTTCATTCCCCTTCTCTGCCACAACCCCCCATTATCACTGTGGCTACCAATTTTTTAATCCCACAGACAACTCACTCCAGACTTTGTGCAAGTCTCTGGGAAACACATATTGTATGCCACAGCATTTTAGAGGGGTAAGTAACTGTAGAGATCACAATCCAACATAAATACTTTTATTTTACCTGTTTTTATGATAGGGGCAATCCTTGTAGGTCAGTCTTCTTTATAAAACTCTATTCCTAGTGAATAGGGTTTCTGTGTGGTGCTGGGTGCACATGTACAAAGGACATTAGAATGATTACAGATAAACAGTTATTCCAATGTAGACATCTACATCTGTAGGAGAAACTACCCTTTTACTCTGAGCTATGCAGGAGTGAGGAATTTCTCACATTGTATGCTGCTGGGGAGTACTTGGATTGTTTCTACTTATTTCTCCTGCCTCCAAGGGAAGTATGTGCCTCTCCTCTGAAATACTGGTAACCTTTTATTGTACAGCTGTATGAACACAGAAAGTCACTTAACTTCTCTGAGTTTCGTTTTCATTATCTGTTCAACAAGGCATATTAATTAGGTAATGTTGAAGGTCTCTTATACCTCTAATACTTTTATTCTATGATTCTAAGCCAATGACTGCTTCCTACTCCCAGGGCCTAAAGTACTGCCAAACTAATGCTGATGATGTAGAAAAGGGAAAGGGAGACAGGAGCATTCCAGAGTCTCATGTGCTTCTTCTTAGTACTCTGTATCCAAAACAACTCTCCTCCTCTCCTCCCACACTTAGTTCTCCTCCCAGCCAGTGCTAGTACAAGGCAGGGCTGGACCAGCAGAATCATTAGAGATTTAAAGAAAGACAAGCAGAAAGGGACCACTGCAGAACAGAAGACAAGAAAGAAAACAAAAACAGCTAGAAGCGCTTGAGACCTAATCCCACATCCTGCCACCCCCATCCCACTCATCCCCAGTCTCACTTCCCCCCAACACTAACCTGTCCTCTCTTAAACTCACTTAACATGATCTCTAAGGTTTTCTCCCAGCTCCAAAGATAATACTTTTTATCCATTAAGATCCTTTAACTAGGGTAGACTGATCCTTCCCCTCTGAAGTTCCATCCTTCTTTTGAAAACACATCTGTTCCTTGCTATTTTCTGCATGGCTAAATTCCTGCCAACTTGGTTCAACCTTTGTCATCTACTCCAGTTTCCCTATTATATCCCCCTCCTCCACCCCATAGACCACCATCTCCTCTCTCTTATACCCAGCTCTCTACATCTCTCAATCACACTAATACCTACATCTTTGTCTCTCAAAGATTTCAAGATGCCAGAGAACCCGTGGAGGAGGAATAATTTGGAGTCACTGGCAAGTATCAAGGCTGGTAAGACAGGCAGCCCAAGGTAGTCAAAAACTGTCTTAAAAACAACCCATATACTCAAGAAATATTCAAGAGGCAGGCAGAGCTCTTTTTGCAGAAACCATGGATAAGCTCTAGAAACAATGAGGGGAAAAACAGTGGGGCAGCATCTGACAAACCTGAATGATGTCCCTGGAGAATATTCTTTCTGGGCCTCACCATCAATGACTAACATTTATGTAGAGCTTTAATGATTACAAAGTACTTCCCAAACCATTCTGCTTGTGTCCATCACAAAGGGCTGAAAAGGAGAAAGATAATCTAAATGTTAAGGATTAGCAGGGTGTGGCCCAGTCAACAGCACTGAAGGGGACTGGTCCAGGAGTTGAAAGACATGGACCCAAATCCCCCATTTAGAGACAAAATATGATAAAACAGGATGGAAAGCACCTTGAAAACTTTATCATTCCATGCCCTAACTGATATTGTGTTTTCTACTATTAACTGTCAGTATAACCTTGGGTAGGTCAGTTAAAGCCCCTTGGACCTAAGTTGCAACTGAATAATAATAGGTTGAAATGTTACCCAACAAAGGGTGGGGGGGGGGCAATACTTGGCCCACCGAGGGATGCCAAAAACTACTTCAGGAAACAGGAGCCCCTCCCAAGGACGATACACTAATATCTATAGGGCTCTTCTGTCCGCCGCCAATTGGAAAGACATCTCTTAATGCCAGAGATTTGTGAAAAGGAAACAAAATGTTTATTTAATGCTATTCAGGCCTAATGCCTTCCTTAAAATATTAAAGTCTTTAAGGGTATACACCTACACACACACACACACACACACACACAGCGCTCCCCTCTCCCACTGTCCCAACTCCGGGTACCGTAAATCAGGAAAAGAACACACGTCCGTTTTTCAGGTCGCTGGCACGTGAGCTGTGTCTCCTGCCTGTCCAGGCAGGATCTCCAAGTAATCCAAAGTCATGCGGCACCTTCCACTGGCAAGAGTTCTTTGTACCAAGTTCCAGCCAAAGTCTCTCCCGCTTTCCAGGCCACTCGGCCAAAGGGAGCACGCCAAAGCTGCGTGGGCCTCTTCTACCAAAGCCGCACAAAGCACGCGTCTTTCTTCTTCACCTAGCCGCAGGGATCTCCACTCTGGCAAAGCTGCGTGGTCTTCCCTTTCACCTGGCCAAGAGGAGGTCTGCACTCTGCTGAAACCGCTCGGCTCTCCCTCCTAATGGCTCCAGGGGTCTACATCTTTCCAAAACAGCGTGGCTCTCCCCCTCACCTGGCCAAGAGGGGGTCTTCACTCTGCTAAAGCCACATGCCTCTCTCACAGGCACTCTCTCAGAGAAGCAGCCCCAGTTCCAGCCTGGTTTTTCCGCCACTCCCTTCTCCCTGGCCCAAAACTTGGCCACAGCTATTTAACATATCTATGAAACCAGTTAAAGGTTATAGGTATGTTAAATACCATTCCAGAGGTTAGCTGCAAAACTGTTGCTATGCAAAACAGCTCTCAATGGCCCTGCTCCATTTGTCCCTTCCCCCAACTGACACCCTGGGGGGGGAGGTGTGAGGATATCTTAATATTTCCTCCAATATTCCTGTACACTTTGAGTTCTGGACACCATTCCAAATCTTTCCTGGGCACCCCCCTTTGGCTGCACCCTGTGTCAGAAACACATTTTATAAGAATGCTTATGAATGTAAAAATCTTTGATTCAGAGATTCTAAAAGTTGGAAGTTGATTCCCAAAATCTGAGTTTGAACAAATTTACTCAGAAGGATCCCTTTCTAAGATGTACCAACACTCTTCTAGAGATACTCAATCACAAAGAACAGGAACCCCAGGGATTTGAAAATATTGAGCCAAGAGCAAGTATGGACACCCTGCCTCTCATCCATACTATATCTGGGTCAGGGACAAGAACTACATTCAACACAGATGCATAGGTCCTTAAAGGGGAAGCTTCCTGAGGATCTCTAAATCAGACCACTGACCCAGGAATCTTATTCACTAAAACTTGAGAAGCAAGAACAAGAGCCTCTTGGCTCTTGATTAAGGAAAAGAAAGATTTAGGAAAAAGAAAGATTTAGGAAAGATTAAGGAAGAAAGAAAAATATCGGAGAAAAGGCCATGGAGTAAAGGTGGGACATAGGAAATACTAAGGGACATCATTAAGGGGGAAACTGGGTTGCTTTGTAGGCCATTGCTGTTGGGCAAGAGTCTTAAGGGAAATCACTGTTTGGGGGGAAGGAGGGTAATTTCTGTAACAGGGATGAAGGGAAACGTTGACTTGTGTGTTTACTGAAAGATGTCTTTCAAGGGAAATCGCCTGAGGCCACAAATTGTTGCTGGCCTCCATGCTCTTGGGTTAGAGGAATTAGGGATGTTACTATTGAGGAGCATGAGGTAACTGGTTACCCAGTGGGGAGACATCCCTGGCCACATTGTTGATTGGGGACGCCCAGGACTCTTGGGAATCCCCAGTGGCTAAACAGGGGAGAGCAAACCTTTAGAGGCTAGTGGGCACACCCTTGCCTAGGTCTGCAGTGGCCGCTCTCGCCACCTGGCCCAGGGACCTGCCAAGCTCCCTCCCCCCCACCCCGAACATAAGAAGGGTGCGCGCCGGGCGCTGCCGCTAAAGCAGCTCCCTCCCTGAGCTCCACACCCGAGCCAGGCTGGCGAAGCTCCCAGGGGTGAGGGTGGAAGGCGCCTCGGAAGCAGGGAGGAGGCGTGGGGAGAAGGGGGAGCGGGGAATGCGGCAGTCCGCCGCTTTGCCACCCCCCACAGCGACCAGCCCAACCCCGTCGTCACCCCCCTCCTCCTCCAACCGAATGGTTTGTTCCGAGCATCCTATTTAATCCCAGTGACTGCAGCAGTGCCGGCTCCCTCCCGGTCCCCGCCTCGGACCTGGGGTTCTAGTGGCTCCGGGGCGCCCTTTCTGCATCGTAGTCTACTTCCTTCCTAGCCCCAGCCCCAGCCCCGGGGGACCCAGGCCCGCCCGCGCCCAGCAGGGAGCCGGCCGGGAAGCACAATGGGGGCCTCTTCCGCTCTCCCTCTGCTCCTGCTCTTCGCCTGCTGCTGGGCGCCTCGTGAGGCCAACCTCTCCCAGGACGGTGAGTGAGGAAGGAGGCGGCGCCAGGGGAGGTGGGCAGCAACCGGGGCGGGGGTTTTGAGCAGCTCTGGGGGCAGAGGAAGTCTGTCGGCTTTGTTTGGAACCCGGGGTTTAAGTCGCTATCGGGTGCCAGTACCCCTGTGTCTGTCTGAGCATCTGTGTCTCCGTGGGTCGTGGGTGTACCGGGGATGCTCTCTTCCTTCTTTATACTGTCGAGTGTGTCTTCGTGTGCACCGGGCTTGTGGTCCGTTATAGCCGCCCGGAGGAGTCTGGATGTATTGCTGTCCGTGTGTGTCTGGGAGTGCGCCTCTCTATTGGTGTCTGGTTCTGCGTTCCTGCGTATGTGTGTGTATGTGTCAGTGTGTGTTGGGGGCGGAGTGAGACAATCAGGGCGTGTGTCGGGTGTTTGTGTATGTATGTCTGGAGGGTTGGGTGGCCAGTGCAATTCCCCAAACTGCTGTATGCAAACATTTCCGCTCCCCTATTAGAGGTGGTTATCCAAGTGGCTAGGGAAGGGGGCCTGGGTGAGGCTGCCGAGAGGAGCATAGGCAAAGAAGGGGGCTTCTTCTTGGAGCAAAACAACACTGGGCAGATTAGGCCCGAGGATGACAATATCCTTAACAGTGGCACAGTGGGGGAAAGAAACCCAAACGTGAGCAGAGGCCTGGGGGTGGTTAGGCAAAAAGAAAGAACAAGATAACTTGGGAAAAAGGATACATGAAAAACCCAAAGCTTTCCTGGCCTACACATTTGTTTTCCCAAATTTGGGGTGGGGTAGCATGCTTAGCACCTTAGCTACAGTCTGGAACTCAAACTTGGGGGGGGAGGGGGTACAGTGATGAAGGGCCTTGGGGAAGAGCCCGTCCTGCTGCCCTGGACCTGGCTATGTAGGTCAGGGTTGTGTGGGTATCTCAGCTTTCTTGAAGGCTGCTGACGGTTAATGGGGTGGTAGGGGACAGTTTGTAAGGAGACCAGGAAGGCAGTCAGAGCTCGGAGCCTAGGGTCCCAGAGGAGGGAGAGCAGCTGGCTGTGAAGGGACTAAAGGAATGCATCCTCCTGTCTCCAGCCTTGTCAGAGCCGGGCAAGGGTGGGGGAGGGGAGAGGAATAGGACCTCTGCAGAGCAAAGGGATGTGGGGCTGGTGAGGGGGAGGGTGGTAACTGTGCCCGGCCAGATGCCAGCAAAAAAAAAAAAACAACAGAAAGAACTGCAGGGGAGGAGAAAAGGGAGGAGGCTCTCTGGTGGTGGACCTAGTGGCCAGGAGGGATGGGCACAGGGTAGGGTGAGGGTGGAAAGGGGAGGGATTAAAACTGGGGAGGATGATGTAGAGAATTTCATCTGAAGAAAACAGGCGAAGAGAATTTCATCTGAAGAAAATAGGGAGGGTGCTGGAGGGATAATCACTTCATCTTGTCTGACCTCCTCCCATTCTTCTCTCCACCATGGTAAAGGAGTTTTCACTGATGTGGGGACACTGGAGACCCCCTCCCTAAAGCTGGGTAGCTGAATCCTTCCACACTGTATCCATCAACAGTCTCCAAAGAGAGTTCCTTCCTAAATCACTACAGAGACAGCAGCCCCTCCCTCCTATGAGGGATCCTTCTTGCCCAGAGGCTTGCATTGCTGAGCCAGCTCACTGAGATGTTGAGAGTCCAGAAAGAGGGCAAGCCAAGTGCAAGGCAAAGAGAGGCACTGGGTGTTTGCATCTCAGTAATGACCCTCCATAGGTTTGACTTTCAACTGAAGTGTCTGGCCTTTCAATCCTGCTAGTTACATTAAAGAGAGACAGATGTGACTCAAAGTGCACTTGTTCAGCAATGGGAACTAATGGTGCCAGGATGGTACCTAAACAAAAAGAAATTGTCCCTGACAGCTGGGAGCTTTTCAACCCTAGAATGTAA
Source organism: Sturnira hondurensis (assembly GCF_014824575.4). Taxonomy (NCBI): domain Eukaryota; kingdom Metazoa; phylum Chordata; class Mammalia; order Chiroptera; family Phyllostomidae; genus Sturnira; species Sturnira hondurensis. The sequence goes on along the minus strand of NW_028083930.1, from coordinate 1,221,833 downwards.
ACACTGGAGAACAGAGTAAATCTATATGTTAGCTAAGTCTTCACCAGCTGCACTGTTGTTGGTTTTTTTTTGGGGGGGGGGGGTCTTCAACTTGGGGCACCAGTCTCCATGCAGGCTTAAGGAGAAATGCTCTATCCTCTTATTTATAAATATGTCTTAGAACAGTGGCTTGAGGGAAAGACTAGGAGAGAATAAATTGTGAATAGAGAATTTTTGAAGATCTTGGGAAGCTGAGGATGAAAAGAAAGGTCTGTTAACTTAGAAGAGTTAACTCAAGCATTATTTTTCTTGTACAGTATCATCTGTCCAGGTAGTGGGAACTCATGTCTGGTGTGCAGTGTCTCCAGATGCATGGATGTATAAAAGCTACAACCACATATGATCATTTATCTAAATAAATTTTACCTCTTCATTTCTGGAAATAAGAAGGCCATCTATGATAGTGGGAGGTGGGTGCATAGGTGCAATGATTATTAACAAAGCTGTTCTGACCAGGATCATGCAGGAGGGATACTTGGTACCCCTGAGATGGTCTGGAGAGGAAGTGAGGCAGTTCCTACCTTACCTGGTAATGTTTGGTCAAAACAGGGACAGATGAAGTATGAGGGTTTAAGGATAAGATACCTTACTTAATACACTGATGCTTGAGTGGTCAAAGGGGTGTGGTAGAGTGGCTGTTTCCATTTAGAATAAGAAAAACAGATTTCATATGCTGCTGAGGTATATTGTTCCCTGGAGTACAGCATATATTTTTAGGCTCATAAGGCTGAACAGGGATTGAGAGGATGGAGAAGAGCAAGCAGTAATATCTGAACCTGGTCATTAGAGCTATGGCTAGCTCAGGAACAGTTTAGACATTTGGAGTTTTCCACCTGCCCCCTCCTTCGTACATTTCTCCACTGATATTGCCAAAAGTTAGCATTCCAGATGTGGGGGAAACAAGCCCTATGAACTTAATGTATCCTGTGGTTATCTCATGAACATTTTGACATTCAACATTGTAACCAGCCTTCCTTGGATTCTTCCTTCTCAAGTTACTTCTAGAACTCCATGAATTGACCTAGTGTAGAGATGGATAGGTGGACAGACTCACTTTGCTTTAGACCAGGTTACAACAATTTAACCTTGTACTGCACTGCCCCACACATGAATATCTTTCCCCTTCCCAATAACCTTCTGTTTATTGCCATCCATTCTGCAGCCCCCTGGTGATGAGGTGCCCGGTTTAGAAATAATTTCTTGTGTGCCAGAGAGGTCCAGAAGACATTCACTCTAGAGGAGCCTACATGTCTGCTTGGCAGACTTATTCTATCCACTTTTTTATTACTAGTTGCAGCTGTAACCCTTAGGAAGTATAGTCTCTTCCTTCATATGTGCATTTTCTGGTACGAAGAAGTTGAGACCACTAGAGAGACACTGGCCTAGCAGAATGTAGTTAATTCCACGCAGAACCAGCCTGCGTGCAGTGGGGCCCAAACTGTGGAACGTCAACTGCCAATCCAGAAGTTATGCCAAAGACTCTCTCCTAAGTTCTCTCTAGGGCTAGGCACTATTTGGTTTTAGTAGTTTCTTCTAGGGTAGTGTTTTTCTCACTTTTTTTAAAGATATGAGAATTTCTCAAATAAATAAAACAGATAAAAGAAAAATTACTCTTGTTGAAACAAAGAAATAAGATCTCTATGTAGCACTTTTACTCTTTTCCTTGGCTTCCCCACATTCCCTATACTCCTTAAGGCACAGCCTGTAATTCTGCTACATAAGGTTTGAAGTTTAGTTCCCTAGAATGACAATAATATGAGTCAGCTCACTACCCTTAGGTTCTCCTGTGGTCTTGCTCCCTCTTTCATTCTCTCTCTCTCCCTCCGTCTCTCCCTCTCTCCTTCTTCCAACTTGCCAACTGAGGAAGAAAGAAGGTCCAAATGTAATTTCAAGAGTTCCTTGTTGGAGACATTCACTATTCACTTGGAGAGTGACTCATAGTTCTGCAGCTATAAACTTCTACAGAAGGTATTTTTTGGTGTACTGGTCACTGTGAAATAGCAGAATAAGTAGTTCAGCCATTGCTCTATAAACCTTTAGATTTTATTTTAGTACTCCTTGCTGTTACTAGTTTATTGAACTCCAAATAATATGTAGAATGGAATCAAAAGTTCTTTTTCCTTAAGTCACATGCTAGGAAGAAATATCTTCATAGTTACCAGAGAAATAAAACCTCCAGGGCTGTGACTAGTCACATTCTTTATTTTTTCATACTCCAGTAGAACTGTATACTGGCCCAATTATCTCTTTTTTGTCATCTACTTCTCAGTAAGAGAATTCCACATAAGGATAGTAATCTCTATGAGAACAACTGTGGACGGGGCCATCTCCTTACTGACTACCGAATGAAAAATCTAGGGTAGTAGAAAGTTTTGGTAATTATGTTTCCTCCTTTGATTTTTCATGTTAATTTTCAATGATTCATTTTTTAACTCTTGGCTGTATTGGGACATTTTATTTCCTGGATGAGGCCAATCCTAGAGGTCTTTGCATAAATTCTAAAATCAGCAGAAGTGATGGTTCCTTACAGGGTCAGAACCAATTGATGCTAATAATTCTTTAAACCAAGGAAAAACCCAATTCAACTTTTTGTTATGACAAGGAGATCTAGCATCTCCTTTCTAGCATCAAGAAACCAAGCTTTCAAGAGTATTGCACACATGAACCTGTTGAGAATTTTACAAAGTAGAAGCTCAGAAAACTACATATTCTTCACTGAAGCAACAAGTACTAAAGATAGAGGTGTTTTTCCATTTACCAAAATTTCCCTAAGCCTAAAGAAAGTGAACAGATTTCCTAATTAACACAGCAGCCTCCAAGTTCTGAGGACAATACTTTTCTTAAGAGACATGATCCGTTTCTAATTTCCATGTATGATCAAGACTGGACTATTCACATAATTTTAGGTACCTTACAGCACTCTGTCTCTAATACAGATTATACCCTATCTGATGGTAATACATTTTGACTTCCTCATGCATTAGTGCCTCTGAGGGGACACAGGGTCTATGGCACTCCTTACCTCACTAGATGATAACTTTAATTTTATTCATAATTGATTGTAGCAAGTTAAAACCCTTTCTACCACCACTAATACATAGGTAATTTGTAATAATTACTGAGGCTCCTTTGACAAATTCAGTCTGGTGATCGTCTTCACTTTTTATATATTCTTGGGTATGTATGACAGATTCAAACACAAGACTTCAGGAGGCCTTTTAGAACAAGTGATGGGTGTGTAACATGATGTTATCAGAAGCTCTGGTGTCTCTTCTTTTAGCCTGATTGTTAGAGATCTGGCTGCCTTCACCCATGGTCCAGCTTTCTTCCCCTATTTGAGGAACAAACTACCTGTGATTTGAGCTCTCCATGGTGCTAACCCCTGATGGTGACACTCTGGGCTCCTGTTGTTGCTCTCCATGGTTCTGCTCTCCCTTCAAGCTTCATAATCTCTATTCTCTACAACGCAGCCCTCAGAACAGTGTTGGAATCTCCCTTCCCCACCACAAACGCACACATGATCTTGATTACAATCCCTGATCTGCTCCATCATTGGAAGGGGAAGAGAACTTTGAAATATATATTCAGAAAGTCTTCACAGCCATCTAATCAATTATAGGAAGAAGACAGAAAAAAAACACCAAATAATTATGAACTTGAAAATAAGCGTTGTTTGAAATGTTCAGGAGACTAGAGCTTGGAGTGACCTCAAAAGGCCTCAAAATAACTGGATATTTTGGCATATATTGACTCACATATTAAAAACAGAACTATAAATGGTCATGTTTTATATTAAGACAGTATTGCTCATACACAATAACCTCACATACCTTATACATATGGAATGCAAAAACATGGAGTCCTACTCAGTTTATAAGCATGAACTTCTTAAAACCACTCTGAGCCCTGGCTGGTGTAGCTCAGTGGATTGAGCACAGGCCTGCGAACCAGAGGATCGCAGTTCGATTCCCAGTCAGGGCACATGCCTGGGTTGCAGGCCAGTTCCTGGCAGGGGACACATGGTACATTGTGTGTTTCCGGCAGAGGCAACCATACACTGATATTTCTCTCCCTCTCTCCTTCCCTTCCCCTCTAGAAATAAATAAATAAATTTTAAAAAAAACAAACCACTCTGAGCCTGATGATCAGTGTTGGCTGCACTCTCATGGAGTTTACCCTTTTATTTCAATTTCAGAAATAAATGAAAAAACAACAGATAGTGAAGGATTATTAGAATAAATAATGGAGGGATTCAACATATGAGAGGCATAGAAAACAAATATCAAAACCCTGACTCATGTCCCTGATAATTATAGTCATCTTGTATAGAACTAAATGACCTTAAATACATAACCATCCCATCTCAGAGTCTAAGTGCTTTGCCATATCACAGGACAAGCACCTTTTAACTGGATTCTTCTACTCTTTGGGGTATATGCCAATAAGCTGATGACATCAAGTGTGGCGAGGAGCCAAAAATACTCAGCCCTTTCCAGTCTGAGACTAGAGAGCTTGTTCCTCCCATTACATAAGAACTACAGAAGTGTCTCTTCTACGCCCTGTTTTCCTTGTGTCAGTTTCTGCATAACAGTTAACACCAGTGAATGACCTACAGCAGAGTCTGATTGGGGAAGCAGGCTTCCAGAATGAATTTCTGGGATGCCTCTTCCATTTTCTATTTTAAAATAAGAAGAAACTTCATTATTCAAGGACAGGTAATAGAAGTGATTTATCTCTGTGAGTGAGCCTTCAGGAAGGCAGAATTAGGGTTACAGTAACAGCTGGAGTATCTCCCATCTACTCATATCCCTGAGCTCTTTATTCTCATAAATAGCAGACGTGTTTCAGAAGGGATTCTAGTACAGAGGTTCCAGTATTTTTTTCAACATGTGTGTCATTCTTCTATGTGAACTCTTTCCTCTGGGTAAGAGGTAAGAGTTTAACCCTCTCATCTCTCTCCTTCTTTCTACTGTAGGTCTTCTTTAATAATTTGTTTTTTTTTCTTACCCCAGTTAGACCTACACTAATTGTTTATTAATAGATCATTATAAGCACCTTTGGCTCATTTACTTCCAGATCAGAGTCAGAAAGGTCAGACTTATCACCTTGCCCTAGGGGGGAAAAGAAAAAGAAATGAAAGCTGATATCTCAGCCATTCATCTCTAAGTTAACCATTACTTATGCTCCCCTTCTTTCATATAGTCCCAGATATCAACAATGTACAATAGAAAACTAGTGCTTTCAGTACTAGATTTCACTGGGAATATGCAGATCCTTGCTTCATATGTTTATTTTTTTACTTCTGTGCCCTGGCTCTTTGCTTCTATTCTGGTTCTAGAATCCCAGCCAAGGCCTCAGACAGGGTGAAAAGCTACAGAGGTAAACTGGTTTATTGAATCTCTGACTTAAATACTTGATACTTCTTGGAAACCCAGTAAGACTCAAATACATTGATGACAAACAACTTGAGACTCACTATGGCCTAGGTCAGCCTTTGAAGAACACCAGGCCAAGTCCTTTTATTATTATAAAATGAGGATCCAGGCCTGGTCAGTGTGGTTCAGTTGGTTAGGTATCATTTGGGAAAGTGAAAGGTTGCCAGTTTGACTCCCAGTTAGGGCAGGTTCTGTCCTGGGTTGGAGCATGCATGAGGCAACTGATTGATGTTTCTCTGTCACATTAATGTTTCTTCCCCTCTCCTTCTTCCTCCCTTCCCCTCTCCTTCTCTCTCTAAAAATAAATAAATAGATAGATAAATAGCCAGTTATATTATGTGCTCTAAATAATTTGATCCTCAGAAAATGCAAAAATGACAGTAGGACATTTATACTTACTCAATCCTACTAGTTCTTACACTAGCTTATAAAGATGAAATCTTTCCAAACACCTATTATATGTTTGCTCCCCTAATCTCTATCCTATAATATCAGACAAATATAAAACCCACCATCACTAAGCCCCTAGGTCTCACATATTCTCATTTATCTTCAACTGCTGCATAATGCCAACTCTTTTTGTTCCCTAGCCCTGGAGTCCAATGTCAGTAACAGATGGACAGAGCCTCAGTCCTGGGGAGGAGAGGATTCTGGCACTCTCTTTGGGAGTATAAGCAAGAGAAATCCTGATCTACTTTGAGGAGAATATCTGCATTTAAGCCATATGGCTTTCTAGAAATAAGAGATTCTGATTAATATTGGGCTTGTGAAAAGGCTCTGTATCTGGGTCATAAGAAAAACTGTGTATTTATGTCAGAACAAAATTAAAGCAGATATATGAATAATGAAATTGTAGTATGCCCTGTATGTTGAGAGACACATGTTGAGGGGGGAAAAGAACATAACCAAATTGGAGTATACAATATTTACTTGGGGCACAAAAATGAGTATATCCCCACATTAAAGAAGAGACACTAAATAAAGTTTTAAGATGGGAATAGGAGGCGATTGGGTCAGAAAAGTATGTATCTGCCACTCTGAGGACTGTGAGGTCCAAAGAATGTGTCTGTCTTACAGACGAGTTAAATTCCCAGGAAATCACAAAGTAAGGCTAATTGAACTATGTAGCCCTCTCTGAAAAATACATTTTTCAAGTGAAAAAAAGCAAATGGAATATATTGAATCTGACAAAGGATTGGGGAAAAGGGGAACCTAGAGTAGTGTCAGTGTGGAGAGTGGAATGCATTATTCTTCATATAATGTTTTAACCACTGCCCTGAACCTATCATCTACACCCTGATTCTGATTACCCAGTGAAGAGAAACAGTACAAACAAGTCAATAAAATCAGAAACACCAGAGATAAATGCTTTTTTTCCTGACTCCTAACAAATTCAACTTTTTCACAGCATCATAATCCCATCACACCAGGTCATAAGCCTAAAGTATCTAAAGTACAACATAAAGAGCCAAGGAGAAGATAGAGCCTGTTGAGAGAGGGAATTTATCCATGCACTCCAACAAATACTGAAGTTCCAAGGGTAGGAGCAAGACTTTGGAACCTGGACTGTGAGATTCATCATCTTCAGGGAATCTATTCTATACTTCTCTCTGATGTCCAGGCTTTCTTGCCCTTTCCCAGCTCCTAATTTCCCATAGCTAAACATTCTCCAATGAGTTAAACTGAATTCTGCTTTCATTTACCCCCCACTGAATGTGTTATGTTTCCTTTCCAAGTACTTCCTAAGATTTGGGGGGTGGGGGGATTTTTCCCCAGTTCTTTTACATGTATGTGAAAGCAGCAAGGTAAATTTTTTTATTTTTCAAAATTATTCATTTGGATCTAAAAGTTCTTTCTCTACATTTTTTCTTGTTTTAATTTTTTATTGTTGTTAAAATACAGTTGTCTCTAATTTACCATCACCACTTCCCCCCTCCCCACCCAGCCCCACCTCCCATCCTCAACCTTACCCCCCTTTGGCTTTGTCCATGGGTCCTTTATATATGTTCCTTGATGACCCTTCCCCTTCTTTCTCCCATTACCATCCTCTCCTCTCCCCTCTGGTTACTGTCACTTTGTTCAGAATTTCCTCAAAAAACTAAAAATGGAACTGCATTTTGACCTGGCAATTCCACTGCTGGAATTTTACCCTAAGAATCCTGAAACACCAATTTAGAGAACCTATGCATGCCAAAGTTCATAGCAGCACAATTTACAATAGCTAAGTGCTGGGAGCAACCTAAGTGTCCATCAGTAAGTGAGTGTATCAGAAAACTATGGTGCATTTACATAATGGAGTACTAAGCAACAGAAAAAAATAAGGATCTCCTACTCTTCGAGACAACATGGCTGGATCTGGAGAGCATTATGTTAAGTGAAATAAGCCAGGTGGTGAAAGACAAATGCCATATTATCTCACCTTTAAGTGAAACCTAACCAACAAAACAAACAAAAAAGCAAAATATAACCAGAGACACTGAAGTAAAGAACAAACTGGCAGCAAGGTAAATTTAGCAGAAGAGTATCAGTGCCTATACTTGGTTCAAGGGAGATCTAAAAGTTCAGATCAGATAAAATCTGGCCTCCTTACTCTCTACAGCATGAGAATGCTGATCCCAGATCATTCTGGTCCTGATTTCTGAGTATGTGAGCATGATGGGAGGGAAATGAGAACATGGGGCAAATAAATACTCTAAAATGTCTCAGGACTGTCGTCCACCAGAATGATTTCATGGCCAAACTTAGGGACTTACCTGAAAAACAACTAATTAGAATGAGACCCCAACATAGAACCTGTTCTTCCAGAAGGTCTTAATGAATCATACCTCTGCTCTGTCTTGTCTTCTCTAACAGCTTTAGTACAGAACACTAGATGCTTGTCTAGAGCACACAGCTCAGTCCTAAATGCAAGGAGCTAAGGCTAGGAAGGGGCCTTTGGAGATAGGTTCTCCATCCTTTTTCTTTCCCAATTGCAGTTTTGTGCTATAACATAGTATTACCACAGAGGGACTTGTTTTTTGTTGTGGGCAAGCCCAGGGCTCCCTCCCAGAACCAATGCATGAAGAACACTGACAAAATAGCAAATCAAAGCAATAGCTGTTCACACCTCCTTCTCTGCCACCCACTTCCCAGTCTTTGCTCCTCAGAACCTTAAGTCTCTCAGGCCTTCCCTCAGCCTAATGCAAGCCTTCTCTACCTCCAGATTTTTCTCTCTCAGAGAGAAATAGCTCAGAATAGGACATGCTCTTCTGCTCTATTATATCTCCTAGTCTCTATCTTCCTCTTCACAATCAGGTTAGCATTCCTCCAGCTCTCCACCATGGAGATCCAGCACACACTCAGCCTGTCCCCATAATCACCCCCTTTTAACTCCTAGTAGCAAGGAAGTGGCTTCTACCCCTTGCTCTCCACTTTCGTGAGAACTGAAATCTGCCTGTAAGGTCCTTAAGTTTGTGAAGATGCCATTCTTTGCATCTTCAGGGACTACAGCCTCATCTCACTGCGACTTCTCTAACCTGTCTGGCATTTAGTAGAGTTACTTTTCCTGAGATCTATGGTCCTGGAGTTCCTCAGTACTATACCCATGGAGGTGGGAAGAAGAAGGATGGATGTCACTGGAAGTTAAGTCACACTAAATGCAAACTTAATTTTTGAATTAGCTAGTGCAAAGACCTGCTGTCAAATGGCAATGAGTACAGGAGGCCAGGTTATAATCACAGTTCCCACCAGCTGCTTGTGTGACTGTGCTTAAGTTCCTAAACCTCTTTGAGCCTAAGTTACTAATCTTTAAAATAAGAGGGTTGCACTAGATGCTACTTAAGATTCATGTTCATTCACTCTAAAAGTTTATGCTTCTAAGATCATAGAGGGGAAAATGTTTGGAGAGAATACATTGTAATAGAAAGGGGAGAGGAATTATTGAACTTTGGTAATGGGGGTCAGAAAGGGCATCAGTTCCATTTTGTTTGGTAGTATAAAAAAGATCTTAAAAATTACCACATCTGGCTATTAGAGATTAGTAGAAAATGACCAGACATGCAAATTGATTTCAGGGTTTAGGAAATACACAGAATGTATTTATTCATGACATATTAAAGTTGGAATAACTGTTCTTTTTTTTCAATGCAAAGAAGGTTAACACCAAGATAAGCTTTTTATTTTTAACTTCACCCTCATGCCCACCACAGGCAAGCTAGCCAACTCTCCAAAAGGTTTCCTTATCCTCATTCAGCCTGGGAAAGCCTAGCCACACACCATTCCAAGCCCAAGAAACACAGCCTTTTATTTGCCATAACCTGCTTAGGTTGGAAACAAAAGATGTCAGCCAATATGCAACAATATACCTGTTTGAGCCCATATTGGTCTCTTTCAACCCTAAATCTTAGATCATCTCACAGTGTAGGTTATGCAAATCCTGAATCTTTTGGCCATGGTTTTCCAAACTACAGGGCTAGTCAGCAAGTTAGGAACTTAGAGAGAAGCTTCTGTTTTCACCTGTTTTCACTTACATCCTATAAGCCTCCTAGGGGAATAAAGCAAAGCTGAGAGTAGTGACTTTAGAACCAAGCAACTGCTGGTAGGTAAACAGGTTTCTGAGAGGAAAAAAACAGACAGAAACAGAAAGAACAGTGGAGGCATGGGCGGGGGTGGGGGGGTGGAAGGAAGAGCTAAAGTTCAGTAGTCCAGCCAGAAAGAGGGTAAAAGGGGCAGTGAACTGGAGAGAATGCCTGGCTCAGGGAGGCAGGCAGGCAGCTGAAACATGACTGAGCTCTGAAGTTCAGAAGCAAATGTGAGCTGGAGTATATCTGAGCTATTCAAGGAAATCCTTTAGGAGATCCTGCTGTCTATGAGGGGACACATCTCTGTTCCTAAGGAGCAACAGAAAGAGAAGGAAATATACAGACAATACCTGAAAAGACAGATAATTGCAGATGACAGAGTAACTCTCACCTCTATGGCCCTAGCTTTTACCTGATTGCACTATAATACCAGGCACATCAGGGAACTGGAAACTTAAGGAAGGGCAGGCAAAGTTAGAAAGGAATGGAGGGCAAAAAATAAAAAAAATAGTTCAACACTCTAAAAATTTAGACTAAGAAACTATACCATGACTTCATAGGAGTAGCGTAACATCTGCCAGCCCAAAACAAATGAAGAATGTAGAGCCCTTTTTTGATTAGGGTGTTGTGCTCTGAAGTCTCTCAAGTCAAAGTGACTTCACAAATCTTGGAGTTATGCCTAAATTAGGATTCAGGTGGGAGTTGCTCTGGACATAAAGAAAAGCTCCATAAGCCAAGATCTAATTCTGATTTTGCCATGTCTATTCTCTTCAGTGTGTGACATGAGAATTCACTATGTGACTGAGATCAGGGAGAAATAACAATGAAATTACCTGGTCAAGGGTCCAAGCATGGTAGTGGGTTAACTATTCTAAAAGTGGGTCCCCTCAGCATTCTAGGCCACAGCTCTCAGTGTATTTTTCCCTTGGAGGTAACATTCCTCCACCCACATGTCACAGTAATCATAAGAAATAAGTGGACTAGGATAAAGAGTATTTTTAACTCTGGAATTAGAGAAATGTTGAATCATCATCAACTCTTACTCAGATTCTCTCTAATCTGTGAAGTGGGGCTCTGGACCCAAGCACTGGCATGGACAGCAAAAGTTATGTGGGAGCATTCTGTCCTCTTACCCCACCAACCTAAATGTGCATCTGTGCACTATTGACCCTCAGGCCAATGTATCTTAGATTCCCAAAAACAGACTAAGAAATATATAAAAACTCCGCAATCAGGGATTATACTGGCACATACACTTCCCTACTTAATTTAAGCATCACTTAAATTGGAGACATAATACATTTTTTTATTAATTTGAGCCACTCATTTATTTATTCAATAAATATTTATTGAGCACTTACTATGTGCAAGGTCCTGGGCTATGAGGGAAAAAGTGAACCAGAGGTGCCAATGCTTGCTTAAAGGAGGCACTTTAGTAAGTCCTCAAATCCCACCTCTGCTGCTCTTAATATGAACAACTCATTATAAGGGAATTAGTGAGTTGAATTGCTTTGTTCTTTAAAATGCCTGGAGTCCTAAAGACACTGTAACCCATGGGTAAATAAACCAAAAATTAAGAACCTCCAAGGCACCTGAGGGCAAATAGGAAGAAATGTTAGTTTATAAATGTTAGTGCTATGAAAATATGAGGGGATTCCTTTAGTTTTAACTGAACACGTCTGTAGCTTTGTTAACTTGAGTGCCCCTTTGTAAGGCTCTTAAGACTGCATGAAATAGCCCCCCAAGGTATAGATAAAGATATATATTTTTAAATATTTTATTTATCTTTAGAGGGGAAGGGAAGGGGAGAAGGAGAAAAATCTCAATGTATGGTTGCCTCTTGTGAGTCCCCTGCTGGGAACTGGCCTGCAACCCAGGCATGTGCCCTGACTGGGAATGGAACCACGATCATGTGGTTCGCAGGCCCGTGCTCAATCCACTGAGCTATGCCAGCCAGGGCAGATAAAGATATATTAATAATTATAATTAAAAATGCAATCCAGTGGGTACAGTCTGCACCATTACCACCACAAGCACCCATTTTCAACTTGCTACACTGTTTTGTTTTTAAATCACATTGCAGGTGAGTGTTGTGGATACTGTTTAGGTGAACCACTCTTGGCCAGCAATGCAGAAAGAGATCTTCCCCCATAATCCCTGCCCCACAATGACAGACACAAAATGAATGCTTTGCAAGAGAAGGCAGTGTAGTGATAATGTGCAGAAAGGCTGGATTTTGTGGTAAGAGAAATTTAACTTTAGAGCCCTTTCCATCTCAAAACTTACTGAGGTCATCATATGGATGACTTACTTAGCTTCTCTGAGCCTTAGTTAATCTCTAAGTCTTAGCTAACTCATCCTTAACATGTATATAACAATATCTATTAAAAGGGTTGTTCTGGAGTAATGAATATAGAGCACCTAACTTGAATCTTGAAACAAAGGCCGATCGATAAATATTGATTCCCAATATCTTGTGGACTTCTAGAGCTTCAGCCCCTGGATGGGCAACCCTCTTTCTTGGCCTATTCATACCATATTTCATTTGCTATTTCTTCTTCGCTGGCAGATGTTGAGCTTAGTTCTCACAGTAGAAAGTGCTCGGCAACTTTGTTTTCTTTATTAAATAAATATTTATTAAATGTAACATGCTGTATTAGGGCCAGTACTGAATTCAAAAATAAATTAGGTGTCAATCCCACCTGCATGAGCTGTGTAATATTGGAGGGAAGCCAAATGTGCAGTATGAAGTAGAGTGATGCATAATTTAAGGAAGGCAGATAATTATTGTAACTCAGGGAAATGAGGATTATTTTCACCTGGGTCAAATAGGGAAGGCTTTTTGAAGGATATGCCACAGAAAATAGGCTTTAAGGGTGAATAGGGCTTGGATGTGTGAAGATGGGTGAAAGGCTTTATCAATGGATTTATTATAGGAAAGGGGATGTATGCAAGAAAGCAAAGTGGTTACAGAAAGAATTCTAAATAGAGTCATATCTGGGATATGGGGTGAGTGAAGTAAAGACAAAGTTGAAAGGCACATTGGCTTCAGACTGTAGAGGATCTTAAAAGTCCAGGCTAACAAATCTGGATGTGATCTGTAGACGATGGAAAGTTAGTGAAGGTTTCTGAGCAGGGAAACACCAATATGACCTGAGGTCTCATTTGTTTTTCTTTTATGTGAGAGGACTTCCCTCATTAATGGTCCTGTGGTCTAAATTTCTCTCCAAGGACCCTTCCTGAGAATAATTTTCACTATTCCACTTCAAAGTTCAGATAGCTCTTTCAGGGCACTCTTTTAAGTTTTCCTTTCCATTCTGAATCCATCCATGGAATTGTGCTGATGTCAGAAGTGGTTGTCACGATCTAAATGCAAAGAAGGCACTAGCCTTTCACAACACAGGTAATAATTTCTTCTACTTATTCATGTTTCTATTGATACAGTTATAGTCACTCATCTGGTTCCACAGAGTGGCCATTTAGAATTATAATTATGGGTGTATAATTTTACAAAAGTAGAAAGAAAACTTAAGTACTTCTCTAAATTAGGGGAGAAATGTCACCCCCAGAGGAGGTAATATAAGTTGCCTCTTAAGCAGTTTTGTGAAACACTACAAAGTAGAGTTCACTGTAAGCCTAGAGAGATAATATACCATGTATATTACAAATATGACATTTATTGGAGATCATTTGTTTAATTATAAGTCCCCTCACCTGAACAATTTAGTTTGGTTTGAATGACTTACATAACCATTTCACTTATTCATCCTATGCAGAAAAAATGCCAACAAAATGCATGAGAGAAGGGATGAAATGAATGTAAGCAAGGAGAACAGAACTGAGAATGCAGATAAAAAGCACAGATGAAAGAAGGAGCAGGAGAGTGAAGACTAAGTCCATTCTGTTGGAGAGAATACATACTCAGCCTGATTAGGGATAGACATAGCACAGTGTCAATTGTGATGGAATGAATTACCAGACCAATTAAATATACTGAGCCCTCTATGGACTAAATGCTAAAAAATACAGAGATGAGCAAGATAACACCCATGCTCTCAAGCAACTCAAAGTTTAAATAAGGAGACTGATAACTAAACAACTAAGTGGAATACAATGGGCTGAAATACTATAAGAAACAAAAAGCTGTTGAAAACTTTTGAGGAAACCATCAGAGAAAGAGGATCCTGAAGAGGTATGCCATTTGTGTGCCTTTAGCTAAGTCCCTGAACCTCTCTAAACCTCATCTCTAAAAAGTAATTATATCTGGTTGCTTATCTCTCAAGGTTGTTTTGTCATTCAATGAATTCAGGGTCTGAAAACTGAAACTCCTATGGCAAGTTATGAGATGGCTATTTCCTCTGTTCATTTGAGCAAAGTCCCGTTTAGTGATTACTTTGTACACTAAATTCCAATACTGTGGGCTGAGCATTGACCCTCTCTGGCTCCTCCCTTCCCTCCAGCACTCCAAACATTTAGCAGAACTATTTGACTTCCTACTGCATGTTAAAGCAGTGTACCCACTAATACACATCCTGAAAAATAATATGAAACAGTCACCAACTTCAGGTTGTTTCCATCCTTGATGCTCACAGAAAACAGCAGGATTAAAGTCTAGCACTCAGGGAGGGACCCTGCTGGATGGAAGAGTCTTTGTCCTCTCCAGGCCACCTTTCTGTCTTGCTGTCATCTTTGCTGCCTTTCTTCATTAACATTTTTCCCGTCCCCTTTGTGCTTACTTCTTTCTACCTGTTAGAGATTTTCTGTGTTCTCTGTTTTACTGCCCTTCCCATTTGGCCATCAAAACTTCTGTTTGAGGCCCTGGCTGGTGTAGCTCAGTGGATTGAGCACTGGCCTGCTAACTGGAGGATCTCGGTTCAATCCCCAGTCAAGGCACATGCCTGGGTTGCAGGCCAGTTCCCAGTAGGGGATGCACGAGAGGCAACCATACATTGATATTTCTCTCCCTCTCTCCTTCCCTTCCCCTCTAAAGATAAATAAATAAAATTTTTTTAAAAACTTTTGTTTGAGAACAGAGTAATTTCTAAATCTTCAATGGCATATCTATGAGGAATTCCAGAGAGAGAACATCTCTGTGAAGGCCTGCAAAGCCCTGAAACTATCTCTCAGAGTCATATTCAGACACAAGGAATCTCTCCAACTCCCCTGTCCTTACCTCTCTCTCCTTATCCCCTTTCCTCTCTCCCTTCTCCTTCTCCCTTTTCGCCTCTTTCCCTTCTGATTCTGCAATTCTCTTGCTCTTTTTTCTCCATGGACCCTAAACCCATATGCCACTTAGCTTTTTAGTTCAGCACCCCTGCCACTCTGTCCTTTTCCCCCAACTCCTCTAGGCCCCAGTGCTGTCCACTTCTTGTTCTTTCTTCCTCCACCCAGCCCTGTCTCAAGCAAGCAGACTGCCATGACTGAAGTTTTTCCAGAACTCGAGTCTGGATGGGTACCAGCTCAGAACTCTGCTCAGCAGCCTGTGACCTCACTGAATTTTGTGCACTGTGATTAGCTATTTCTGGGCTTATGGCTGGAAACCCTAAAAAGATTAATTTGGACTATTTCTTTGTCCCTCCATCCCTTAAAATTGAATTGGGAAAATAGACCTTGGACACTATGCAGTCACAAAACTGTTTATGGGCTGCTTGCTAAGAAGAGAGATTTGTTATGCTAGAGGGATGAGCAGAGTCAGTGATATAATGTGGGTAATTGGACTGAGGGTGAGGGAGGAAAACTTGAGAATTTGAGCACCCAATAGAAGGTAACAATCTAAGAAGGGTGGGGAAAATTTCTGCCCTCACTGTAGTGTCTGTCTTTCTACAGTGGTAGAGTCTTTCCTGAAACAAATAGAGCTTTGGATTTGGATCAGACATTTAGTTTGTAGTCTTTGCTCTTCTATTTATATTACCTTAGGCAAGTCACTTCATTCTGTTTCCACTCTACAAAGTAATAATGATAATACAGGAGTACTGGTTCTATACGTTTATTAAAAGCATTTAATATGAAAGTATTTTTAATTATTAAACCTATAGTTATTTTAGTAAATAACAGCATTTAGCAGAGTGAATCCTGGATAAGGAATGAAAGTCTTTGGTTATCTTTCATTTTCTCTGTAATGACCTCCATTATGTCATGTTTAACCTTTATATGCTTCATTATCCTCACCCGTGAAGTGGGAGAAGTGAGCTAGATGATGTCTAGAATCCTTTTGGCTCCAACATGATAAGATCGACTGATAAACATTAACGTCCTCCTTTTATTCACTCCTGGGAGGAAAAGTTAACTTCCTTTTTCAGTACTTTAGTTAGTCTCTCCTTTTTGTAAGAAACTGGCCTTCTCTTAGGTATTCTGGTGAACTTACTCTTCACAGGGGCTTACCTTTCCCCACATATAGCAATGGAAGTTCAGATACCAAACTGCAGCAGCATATATATAGGGCTCATCCTTGATGGAGATTCTCTCCCCAGGCTACTGGCAGGAGCAGGATTTGGAGCTGGGAACTCTGGCTCCACTCGACGAAGCCATCAGCTCCACAGTCTGGAGTAGTCCTGACATGCTGGTCAGTCAAGGTGAGAATCCAGGCTCCCTGATCTCTGTGTCTCTCACTGACCTCAACCATCCTCACATCATCTCCCACTCATGTGGCCTTCACCCTGTGTTCTACTCCCCTCATTACCACACAACTTTCTCCTTTTCATCTGACATTGTAGTTCTTAGATCTACACCAACATTTCTAGTATCTATTCCTTCTTCTCTTACAATATAGAGACCTCTGTATCTACTACACCTTCTAAAAGTGCGATGATTCCAGGAGTAGTGTACTACTCAGAATAAAGAGGTTTTGGAAGACATAGTTAAGGTTTAAATCTTCATAAGGAACCATGGACAATGGAATTACTCATCAAAAATTGGTATATAGCTAGCAGTAAATGAAAGGCTTTCCAAACCCTTCATTGAGATATTTAAGGAACATATCACTCCCCAATTTATTCAGCCAGCTCAGTCCCTGGCTCATTAATCTCAAAACCAGTTTTAATTCTCATTAGATGATTACTTGAGGGGCATTCCAATGAAATAAGTACTGCATTGAGACTCTGAAGAATGAAGTTCTAGTGCTAAGTAGAATCACTGATAAGTAGAATGATCTTAGGCAATCACTTCACCTCCGTTGCCTCATTGTCTACATTTTTAAAGATTTATTTATTTATCTTTAGAGGGGAAGGGAAGGAGAGAAGGAGAGAAATATCAATGTATGGTTGCCTCTCATGAGTCCCCTGCTGGGAACTGGCCTGCAACCCAGGCATGTGCCCTGACTGGGAATGGAACCGCGATCATGTGGTTCGCAGGCCCGTGCTCAATCCACTGAGCTACACCAGCCAGGGCTGTCTACATTTTTTAAATAAGGAAATTGGATTTCATTATCCCTAAGATCTCTTTCAGTTCTTTTTTTTTATGATTCTAAATACTAAATCTAGTGGATAGGCTTTGTGGTTTGATTTGGAGACAACTATCCTGAAATATTGATATCAACTCTAGCACATGCCACCTTCACCCCTTGGCACACCTTCTCTGCCAGGAGTGCTTATTGTTTGTTGGAGACAGCTCTGTGGTGACCAAGAAAGAAAAAAATAAGTAAACAGGGAAGAGGTAAGGTCAGTGCCTTAGGGAGTATAGGGATTGTCTAAGTTACTCAATTAGGGAATGTAGAAAATATGTTTCTTGGCTTCCTATTCAGAGGAGAATAATGCTGGTTAAGTAATTTAGCTCCATAGAACAAATACTGTGGATGTTTTGGAAGCGAAGCTGGGACCTTCTGTTTGCTTCTGTAAAGGTCAGTGCTTTCGGGTCACAAAAAGTCAGTCTGGAAGATAAGTAAATCAACACTGGGAACCAGAATCAATGTTATAGGGAAAACCGAACAATAATACTGGGAGGAAGAAGCTGTCCAAGGGGCTCACAGTTACACCTGACTGAAAGGTGGCTCATTCATGTGATACCTTGTTCTTTTTTTTTTCCCTTGTCTAAGGAGAGAGGGATTAGGAAACATATCCCTCACATTGAAGGGAAAACTTTAATCCTTTGCTCTTTAACACCAGGGTGATGATTTGGTTTGTGTTTTGGGAGGTGGGTAGTACTAATACTGAAGAAATATATTAAGAGAACTGATGAAATAAAGGAAGTTATTGTTGGAGGAATTTAAAAACTGTGTCAAAATGTGTCAATTGAAAAAATTGTTTGTTTTGAAGTTTTATCAGCTACTTCTTTTTAAATGAATGTGTAATTCAAGGGCTGGCCTGGCCCTTTGCTCACTTTTAGTTTGGGATTATGAGTCACAACTGCTTCTTTTGTTCTTGCTCATAAAGGCAGGTGGTAGTAGGGAGGCAAAATATAGAATGACAGATATATATTTGTATTTTCAAAGGTGATTAGTAAAACTCTATCAGAAATGATATATGTGAAGTAGTAAGCATAGATTTGGAGGGCCTTTATTCCCCTAAGTGTTTGTGGCCATGTCAATTTATGAAGCAAACATTTGACAAATGACTGCTTTTCTCTATATTCAAAACAAGAGGAAATAAGGGTTCTCCCCAAACCACCTCTGTTCTTTTCCCCTAGTCCTTCCCCTTTGATGCCTTGAGATACAAGACCTGGATCTTGAATGGTCTGAATTAGATGAGGTGGACTTTGGCCTAGAAGTGGGTGGAGGGGCTAGGACTTGTTCAGAAACTAACCCTATTTTACTCCTGCAGACAGTCAGCCCTGGACATCTGATGAGACAGTGGTGGCTGGTGGCACCGTGGTGCTCAAGTGCCAAGTGAAAGACCATGAGGAGTCATCCCTGCAGTGGTCTAACCCTGCTCAGCAGACTCTTTACTTTGGGGAAAAGAGAGGTAGTGTTATCTCTCTCCGAGAGAACCATAGGTTGGGGAAGGGGATGCTGTACTGAAAAGAAATGTTACTGTAGTGCAAAGGCTGAGACACATAAAGGTATGACCATTTGAGGAGGCAACAAGACACTGGTTCCTCACTTTGTGTCAGAGAAACTTTATTATTACAGCTCTGACCTAACACACACATGATCTTATAGGGTCCTGGGGTGACTTTACCACAAAAGAGCAGTAGGAGACAGTTGATATCAATGTTGACATATGTGTCTCACAAGGAAACTCTTGAGGTCCAACCTACTTTCCCCGGTGTCTCTTAGGCTACTGTGCCCAATGGCCCAGGAAAGTGACTGAATAACCTAAAGACTGTTAAAACTCATGAACAGTATTTTCCCCTTGACCCAAATCACACTGGACCTGCTCCCCACAAAAAGCTGACTTGGGATTGAAGATAAACATGAAAGGTGCCAGTAAAAGCCTTGCTTCCCATTCTCCCAATTCCCCCCAGCCCTTCGAGATAATCGGATTCAGCTGGTTAAATCCACACCCCATGAGCTCAGCATCAGCATCAGCAATGTGGCCCTGGCGGATGAGGGCGAGTACACCTGCTCCATCTTCACTATGCCTGTGAGAACTGCCAAGTCCCTCATCACTGTGCTGGGTGAGGCTTCCCAACCCCAGTGTCACTGAAGCATGTTTCTGTGCAAACAAATCTCCCTAGGTGTGTCCCTGAAAGAGCTTAGAGCCAGGCAAGACACCAAGCCTTTTGGAAAAGTTCAGCCTATATTTCCTTTACAATGGAACAAAATACGAAGAGCACTGACTTCTAGTTACTTCTCCTCTGCTTATCATTTGCTTTGGGACAAATATCTTACTCTGTCTGAGCCTGAATTTCCTAACATGTAACAGAAGGATGATAATGTTTGTTCCACCTATCTCCCAAGATTATGTGAATGAAACATTAGAAGTGCATGCAATATACGATTATAATGTCCAAGTTGAGGACCCCAGTTGCTTACATACTCTCATCCTATATTTTATTCTATATTTCAATTTCCTTCTTTGCTTCCCTGAGCTTCACACTATTTCTGTGGCTACCCAGTTGTGTTCAAGTGTGGTACATCTCCCCATTCCAAGCTTCCTCCTCTCGGATCTATCTTCCTGGTTCTCAGGGATGAGATCAAAGAGAAAAATATCTACTATTTTGCCCATCATAACCAAAGTAGGACCAAGGTATCTAGTCACCCTGAGAGGCTGTCTCAGCAGAGAGAGCTAAGTGTAACCTCATGACCTCTTCTTCATATTCTGGCCATCCCCTATGCATGGTAGGAATCCCTCAGAAGCCCATCATCACTGGCTACAAGTCATCATTACGGGAAAAGGAGACAGCCACCCTAAATTGTCAATCTTCTGGGAGCAAACCTGCGGCTAATCTCACCTGGCAAAAGGGTGAACAAGAACTTCATGGTAAGTTCCTCCTACCTTGGGGTTATAGGAGGAGGAAGTATTGGAGGAAGGAGAGGTGGAAGGGAGGGGTACATGTGTAGATACACCCAAGGCATGCTGTAGAAGGAAAAAGCAGAATGACATTCTGTGCACGCTTGTGTGTGTATGTGTGTACATATCCATTTTGTAACTTTCTGAGCTTGTGTAAGTTGAAACTCACCTTCATTAGTTTGTAAGTAGTCATCTTTATGACTACTGTGGGGCCCACACAATATCTGTATGTTAGGGCTCACTCTCTGCGTGTGTGTATGTGTCTGTTTCTGCACTCTAGGAGAACCAACCCGAATACAGGAAGATCCCAATGGCAAAACCTTCACTGTGAGCAGCTCAGTGACATTCCAGGTTACCCGGGAGGATGATGGGGCAGACATCGTATGCTCTGTTAACCATGAATCTCTAAATGGAGCTGAGAGATCCACTTCTCAACGCATTGAAGTTTTATGTATGTCATGGGCTTGTGGGTGAAGACAGATCAGATGTGAGATGAGATGTAGAACAGGCACAGATAAGTGCATGATAAAAACAAAACGAGACAAGAGTAATAGGATTAGGTGAAGGGTCAGCAAACCTTTTAGGCTTTGGAGGTTGTATGGTTTCCGTCTCAACTACTTACCTCTGCTGTTTTTGCAGGAAAGTAGCCATAGACAATATGTAAGCAAACAAACATAGCTGTATTTCAATAAAATTTTATTTACTGAACCATGTAGCTGGCAGTGTTTGATCCAATGGGTACATTTACCTACCCCTGGAGTAAGCCAGTATGATACAACTAACTTATAAATTGTAACTATAGCAAATCAGGAGTCAGAAGACACAGGCTATTGTCTGCCCTCTACCACTTATTGGCTGTGTGATTCTAAGAAAATTATTGTACCCTCTCTGAGCTTGATTATTTATTTGCTAAATGAGAGCATGAACACGGGGATTATTAAGACTTCCTCTGATCTACCTTATGATGGTTTCAAGAAAATACAGGTTGTAGGAAACACAATCTCTTTGGCAATTATTATTCCAAGATCTTTTCCTACAGTTCTCTACTGTCTACCACAGCTCTTGATTTTTCTTGGGATTCTGACCCCAAATGGCTAATACTATGATTACTACCTCTAGCCCTTCCAAGGGTCCTCATCCATCTATGGAAAATCCCTTAAGCAGGGAAAGAGAACTCCCTCTTCACCTGAGGAAATTTGGAAATTTTAAAAAAGAGCTTTTTTTAGCGGAGGAACCAAAGCAGAAAGAAGATAGAGTACAAAGATAAAAAATAAAGAGTTTTAAAATAATGTACTTTTTGTTCTAACTCATCTAAAGGTTGGCTATTTTTCTAAAATAACTAAAACCCTTATTCTCTTCTTATGGAAGATTTAAGACTGACTTCAGAGCTATTTAAATCAATTGCTAAACTTATTGCTGAGACTTGAACATGAGGTAGGATTGGAGTACCATCATTTTCCATTTAGCATACTCTCAATTTGGAAGCAAATAACCTGGATTCTGACTGCACTGCCTCTACTTACTAGCTGTTTTAACTTTCACCAGAGCGCGTAATCTCTTAGTATCTCCTGCTTACTTCATTGATCTTTCTTGAGTATAAATGGAAAAAAAGTTATGAAATTAGTTTGTAAACTTCAGAGTTCTATATTTCTATAATTTTTCTCTGATTATTAGTTCTGAGGGTGAAGCCCCTGGCTTTGGGCTTCTTCCCCTAAGTCTGGGCACTAGCCAGGGCAAAGAAAGGCCCTCCCCAGTCTGAGTCTCAAAGATTTCTGTTAGGTACCAAACCATCTGGCAGTTACTCTCCAGGGAGCTTTTTGGTGCAGTTGTGATCAGTAGTCAGTCACCAAATGCTATCTATACTTGAAGCACCATGCTAGAGGTTTCTATGGCTGTGGGGCCCCTGAATACCCATTCTTTACCTAGCCTGATTCTCTTTGTCCTGTTTCATTTGACTGAAACATGTTCATTAACTATTTGTTAAGGTTGGTTCTATCCTTAGGGGAAGCTCTGTGTCTATCTGTTGTTCTAAACCAGCATCTAGTTGTATTGTTCTTGCAACCATCTGGACCTACCTTCCTTAGCAGCCCTTTGGTGTCAGTGGCAGATGCCATTATTCCTTTGCAGAGTCTATCTATATTGTGTCAGTGCCTTTTTGCAGCTAAAATATAATCCCCATCTCTTGCTGTTTTAAAGCTCACCCTTCATTTTTGGGCTGCCCTTAAAAAATGATGTTTTTGTTTAAGCATTGCTGCCAGCTTAAGCTCACTTACAGAATGGAGAGAATTGAGAGGTTGTGACCTCAATAAATGATAAAGTTCAAGTGTACTTGTTCTGTCACAAATGTGTACTAAGTCCTACTTATGTACTAGGTCATGTGCTAGGCACATATGAACCAATGATACCCCTTCTCAGCTCTCTTTTAGACATCTCTCAGGTCCTCACCAAGGACAGATTGTTGAGAACCCTACTCTACAAGGTGGCAGTACCAGTCCTTCAAATATTTAATGCCAATAGCTGTCTTTGCTGACAAGAAGTAGGGGGAGAAAAGTCTTTGTTCATAGTTTCTTGGACTCCTGAGGCATTTAGGGGTGGAAGTTGTAATGTGTAATGGAATGATTTTGAAATCAAGGTGATCTCCTGAACAGTGTGGAAGTTTTACATTGACACAATTTCCTTCTCCATAGACACACCAACGGCGAAGATTAGACCAGATCCTCCACATCCTCGAGAGGGCCAGAAGCTGTTACTACACTGTGAGGGTCGTGGCAATCCTGTGTAAGATTTCTTTTCTGGTGTCTAATATAACTCCATACTCTCAGATTGTGATCTTCACACAATGTCTTCCTCTCTCCTGTGTACTGAGCCTCTCATTTACCC
This sequence comes from Sturnira hondurensis, assembly GCF_014824575.4. NCBI lineage: Eukaryota > Metazoa > Chordata > Mammalia > Chiroptera > Phyllostomidae > Sturnira > Sturnira hondurensis. The sequence continues at coordinate 1,198,535 of NW_028083930.1, read as the reverse complement.
TGACACTAACAACATTCATCCTTTGTTTCTCCTGCAAAGTAGCAGTAGTAGGTAGGGCCCAGTCCCTGGTTCCCATAAGGAAACAAGTTACAGTAAGATACAGTTAGAAAAATTTCCTTTTCTCCAAATTGAACCCCAAGATGTCACCCTCTCCCAGCCTCTGAGCAGCTCAGTGTTTCTGGCTCATATAACTTCTTGAGCTTTCATCAAACGGTCCTTGACTTCCCTGCCCTGAGTTATATTTGTCTCCCTTTAGCCCTGACCTACTCTCTTCTGAATACTCAACAGCCCCCAGCAGTACCTATGGGAGAAGGAGGGTAGTGTACTACCCCTGAAAATAATCCAGGAGAGCGCCCTGATCTTCCCCTTCCTCAACAAGAGTGACAGCGGCACCTACGGCTGCACAGCCACCAGCAACATGGGCAGCTACAAGGCTTACTATACTCTCAATGTGAACGGTGAGCCCACCTCAGTTTTCCTCCAGCATTCATCTTCTCCCCTTCCCTGTCCAAGTTACACTCTCATCTTTCTGTCACCTAAGAGCACCCCCAGATAGTGATTTGGAGTAGACTAGAAGGACAGCAGCTCCCCATTGAGGGCCTAAAGAGTCAGCTTCAGATCTACTCTAGAATGTGCAGTAAGGAAAGATCAATAGAATGGAGGACTCCCATTGGCCTTTGTTTAGCAGTGATACCATCTGACTCAAGTGATACCATCCTCCAACCCCTGCATTCACCAGGCTGCAAGAACAATAATTCTGTGTATAGAGGGCCCAGAGCCTCTTAAGTATGGGTGTAGATGCATTTTCCATTGCAACAGGCTATTTTCAGAGTTGCTTCTCCTGTGACTAGTATTGGATGCATACTGCTGCTATTGTCTCCCTTCCTGCAGACCTGGGTCCAAGCAGGAAATGGAGATAAGTTTTTACTATGCTGAGAAATAGTCAGAATCTTTTCTTGGATGCCATATCTTCTAGAGGAAGTAGATGATGCTTCTTCTCTGCATTTCTTCCCAAAGGTGAAACCACAAAACCCCATTTCAGAAGAGACAGGCTGAAACAGAAGTCCCTTTATGGAGAGTGGCAAATCTCCTCTCCAGTGAGAGATTTTTTTTAAGATCTCAGTGGCAATGGGGTCATGCCAAAAAGTCTTGTAAGCCTTTCCTCAGAACAGGGAAACATATTTGTCAGGGGGACATCAGAGGTGTCCATTAAAACTGGCCTAATCAAGCCTCAGGAGACAAAGTAGGAAGGGTAAAATATATAATAAAGAGTCAATGAGGCATCTAGACTCAAGTTGAGTCTGTGGAAAAACAGTAGTTCTAACATTGATTGGCCTCCCAGGGATAAGAGACCTGAGGTTGTCTGGATGGGGTAATTCTGACTCCAGGTCAGGCCTCTGCATTATGGGGACTGCCTCAGCACCACAAACAGCTAGGAACCTGAAGCAAGGACAATGCCCTGAGATATAGTATCTGCACCCAGATTTCTCTAGACAAACTGTGGTAATGATTGTCAGTGAGAAATTTCTGGTGCTCAGTGGTTTGCTTCTTTCTGATCCTCCCAGCTTTGTGCTGGAAAGCCAGTCCTGTTTGACTGAACTGCTTTCCAGTGCTGACACCTGGTGGTAGAATGGGTTACTGCATCTTTCTGGAATATCCTAAGCAGTATTGGTTCCCACCTGCCTGGAATGAAATTGAACAATGTTCCATCTAGAGACAGAGGCCTGTCATGGATGAACCAAGAGACCATGTTGGCCATGGAAACCTATGTTTTTCTATGGAATTTCTATTTCCTCAGTCTCAGTAATAGTTAGCCAGGATTTATTTTTAATGTGTACTGTGTCTCACATACTCCCTAGGAGAAAGACAGTGGGTACCTTCACCCAACTTACAGTACCCTTCTTCCAACTTACAGTACCACATCCCCCATCAAATCATGAATCCCTGGGCCAAACTTCTCCATCCACTCCAAGTAGAATATTAAAAACAGAGCATAAATGTTTTCTTTTCAAATAAGGCATAGATAGACAAGGGACTGAAAAGCTGGCCTAACCAAGCCTGAGGAGACAAAGTAGGAAAGACAAAATATATAATGAGTCAATGAGGCATCAAGACTCAAGCTGAGTCTGTGGAAAAAGAGTAGTTCTCCCACAGGTGGGAGAGTCATATCTACGGTGAGTATTTTGAACACAGCACTGTATCCTGGGCCTGTGCAGTGTCTCCTCAGGTATTTGAGATGCTGCTATGTGGCTGGGAGTGTTGTTAATATGCCTAGCCCATCTGTGCTGGCAAAGACATTGGTCATCATTGGAGGCAGCATGGTGGAACTTCCTTGAAGAAAATATTCAACTTACCAATATTCAATATTCAAAATGTTTGGATAGTGGGAAATAAAAATGCAGTTACAGACCCCCTGATAATATTTACCACAGGACTTGGGTTTTGCTGGAACTTCAAACTCCTCTGCCAAGAAAGAACACTGTTCTTTATACAGAAGGTCACAGTCTACCATAGCTTGTAAGGTGTTGTCAAAGTACCTGATTCTTGAACCCAATTTTTTACTGCTCCTTGTCTATCTAATCTCAGGGCAATGAGTTAAAAGGTTGAAAAGCTCTTGTAGAAAAACCGTTTCGGAATATCAAATGAATGGGAGAGTAAGAGAGCTTGTGGGATAGGGAAGGAGTACTCTGATAATCCAGAAATTAGAATAAATAAATATAAAAACAGAGAAAGAGACTGACAGGGAGAAAAAGAGAGAGCAAGAGAGAAATCTCAAAAGACGATTTAAACATTAAAGCAATGATCTTTGACTTGGCTAAGATCAAACTTTAGTGCCAAACTTTAGTGCCAAACTCAACTAAAAGAGTTACAGGGGAGGGTATTTATCTATTTACTCACAAATACATTAACTTTTATAAACATTACTATGTTTCTTACACTGTGTAAGAAAATTGAGTACAAAATAAGACATATCCCCTTTGCTTAATGATGCTACTCCATTGTCCCAATGTTAGTCTACTTTCTCTGCTGTGTAAGATTACTGTGACCAGGTTACAAATGCTATAATATTAGGGTTTTTCCCAGATCTGACTGTATGCATTGACCCTTCCCTCTAGACCACAGTCCGGTGCCTTCGTCTTCCAGCACCTACCATGCCATCATTGGTGGGATCGTGGCTTTCATTGTCTTTCTGCTGCTCATCCTGCTCATCTTCCTTGGCCACTACCTGATTCGGCACAAAGGTCAGATATGTGAAGGAAGTATCAGGAGAACTTGGTTGCGGGTAGGGAAGATGGGTTGGAGGCAGATAGGTAGGAGCTGGCTGCAGGAATGACCTTTTGAGACCCAGTCAGCCACTATGAGTGTTTGAGAAAGAAGAATGCAGGCAATCCTGTAATAATGGAGCATCACCAGTCCCTCCTGAAAGCCTCACCTCTTGTTGATCATCCAGTAAAATCAAACCTTTCCACTCAGTAAGCTGCCACTCCCATGCTGCTCTGCCACAAGGATATTCTGCTATAAGTAGAGAACTGAGAAACTCTGCAGCTTCTTCCCATTTCTTTATACACTTTCTTCCTTTATGTTTTGATTCATTTCCCTTGGCCTTTAATTTCCTTGCCCTTAGTCTCCACAATATCTCCTTCTTTTCTGTTTTCTCCTATATGCACGACATCTCCGTACCATCTCTTTACATGCCTTCCTCTCATATGCCCTCCTTTGCTATGACTTCTAGCTGCAGTCAGTCTACACACACCTACTGATCAAGTGCTAGCCAACTTATGGCTACATTGCACATGGAGATGGCATGGTAGTTTCCCTAGCACCACCTTACACACACACATGCATGCACATGTACACAGATACACACATGCACACCTACATACAGATGCACGTGTGCACGTGTACACATAGACACACAAACACACAGGCACACACACATATACACACACTAATTTTTTCCTGTATCATTAATGATATTCGGTAATTAAAGGCAGGATTCATTCATTCATAGGGGTATGGTCAGGTGAGGAATGTTGCAGTAAAATGCAAGTTAGATCAGGTGAGGAGGAAGAAAGCTCTAAACAGGAGAAAAATTCAGAAGCAAGGTATGAATGGGTGGGTGGGAATGTGGGCAAGGGGAGATTCAAAGGAAACTGCTCCTGAGAAGAGGAGCCTCTGTTCCTCTCTAGGAACCTACCTGACACATGAGGCTAAAGGCTCTGACGATGCCCCAGATGCGGACACAGCCATCATCAACGCAGAAGGCGGGCAGTCAGGCGGGGACGACAAGAAGGAATATTTCATCTAGGGTGCTCACCCACTTCCTGCACCCCTCCAGGGACCCCATGGGGACTGCTGGAGCCATAACCAACTTGGACTTGTACAGAGCAACCCCAGGGCCACACCTCCTGCTTGCTTCCCAGTCCCCTCCCAACCCCTTGTACAGAATGTCTGCTTTGGGTGCGGTTTTGTACTAGGTTTGGAATGGGGAGGGAGGAGGGCGGGCAGGGAAGAAGAGTTGCCCTCAGCCCTTTCCGTGGCTTCTTTGAGTTTGGGTTATTATTATTTTTGTATCAATCCCAAATCAAATTTGTCTTCAGGCTGGAGGCAAAGGGACCCTAGGGTGAAAAGAGCAAAAAAAAAAACCCTGGAGCTTTAAGAGGAGAATGGGGGTGGAGGGGTAAGGACAGGAAAGGAGCAGGGCTGGTTTAGTAAGGGATCTCACCAAACTTCTATCCTGTACAACAGAGCAGTTTCCTGGACTTCTCTGGGAATGGGGAAGTTGCGAGCAGGAGCTGGCCTTTCTTCTGCTGTATGTGATAGTCACATACCTGAAACTGTGGACAGACACAGGCGCCTCTCTCATACCCCTGTTCCATTTCAGTGGAAAAGGGATAAATGGGGATCCCTGAGGAGATGTGACATGAAGATGTGACCTGAAGATGTGGCATGCAGCCACACAGAGATGCAGGGGTTCCACGTGGGGAGGATGTGGATCCCTGCCAGAAGGGGTAGATTTGGAGAAAAACGATGGCAGAGATGGTGTTATATACCCTTATCCCATGATATATAAAGCCAGGGCCTTTACACAGGACTGCCCTTGAGGGATAGCAGGGCAAGGCTGCCCCTCCTTGCTCCAGGAGCTGTGGGAAAGGCACTGCTCCAGGCCCAACTGCATCTGCTTCTCTGCCCAGAGGTCCCTCACTCCCACCCAACCTCTGGACTGTTGTTGCTTGGCAACTACTCCTCTTTGGCATTATTCACCAACTCCTCCTCCAACCCCTCCCAATTCCTAAGTTACAGGTGGCAAACACAAGGCCCTCAGGCAGAACCCTGCCCTCTGCCTTGTCCTATCCAGCCTGGCACCTTGTTTATACCAGTGGCAGCACCAAGCTCTCACTTAACTGTTAAGGAGTAGTTACATTTATACAGTCCCTAAATTAAGCAACCTCGAAGCTGATGTGTTCCCTGGTGAAAATGAGTTCGACCCTCCTGTCCTAAGCCATCCCTTAGTCCTTCCTCCCTTCCCCAGCAGCCAGAGAGACATAACCACAAAAATACTAAAACAAACTTCACTACACTGAGCTCTTTCCTGACTAAACAAAGAAAATGTGAACTCTGTGTGTGCCTGTGTGCATGCGCGCACATCTGTGTGTGAGAGGCAGTGAGTTATGTCCTGGGCAGGTGGGTGAGCTGTGGAACATGTAAAGGTGGAACTTTGGAGCAAAGGATTCCTAGGCAGCTTGGTACTACCCTGGGAGGTTGCTCTATTCAGCATTTTCCACGCCACCCCCAGTGCCCATCTGTCATGGAGAAAACAGTCCCAGGATATGTTTGTATTCAGTTGTCCATATAGTCTTGCTCTAAAATACAGAGCATTGAACCTCTGCCTCAATCTCCCTTCTTGGAGCTATGGAGTCAGTGCCACAGCCTTCACTATGCACCCCTCAGGCCTCTCCCTGGCCCTGACCCTGGAATAACTGCTGTCACTTTTTCCCTAAAGTATGTACCCAGTGAGCTGAGGATAGCCGGAGTGAAACTTCCTCTCTCCTTTCCATCTCCACCCCCCCCCCCTTTTGATTTTCTGTCTTCTTTCCTGGCCTGAGCTGGCTGTCATGGAGATGAGTTGCTCACTTGCTCACTCCCTGTGTAGCCAGCTACCCTCTTTCACACCCAGGACGCCCCTTGGCACCACTGTCACTGTCCTCCAGCATGTCTTCCCTGTTATGACAACCCAAGGGCATGCAAAATGGGGGCAGCTGCATTCAGCAGCTCTGTCCACCCCTTCAGTTCAGGTAATACTGTTGTGGATCTTCTACTATCTGGATAGGGCCCTGGGCACCACAGGCAGCACCCCTCTAAGCCAAGGCTCCCTCCTCTTAAAGCAGCAAGGCAGCCTAGGGCCCCAGACCTATCGGTTTCCCTGTCTCCTTGCACCTACTTCGGGGAAAGTGACTTTACGTCTTTGAGCTGAATCACTCTGTCCATATTACACAGAAGCCATATTTGTACTGGGGGCGGGGGGAGAGGGCCCTTGTGCTGTGTGTGTCTGTTTGTGGGTGGGGGGTGGGGAAAGGAGTAGGGAGGGGATCGTGTATCTTTATAACCTTTCTAACTCTCCTATGCTAATCTCAGAGGGGGACCCTCAATATATCTGGATCACCATGTCGCTGGGCTGCTTTCTTGCTGCTCTTGCTCCTGTAAGGATACGTTATAAGGGCTGCTCTGCTGGAATCCCCTACACCTGGTACTTTTGGGGGTGGTGTGTGCCTCACCAGGCCACTCTCCCAAGGGCATCTCTGTTTGGAAACAATATAACTCTCCAAGGGAGAGAGGTGTGTTCACTCCCTTTGGCTTGGCCCTTCCTTTCCAGAGAGTGTTTGGGATGGGGCATCTACCTGCTCCCAGTGCATTCCATCAGGCAGGACTGGAGAAGGTGGAGATGACGGTGAAGATGCTGCTAACATCATTCCAGGACAGTTTCAACAGACCCCACCAAATCATTCTCCAACCCCCTCATGTTAAACCTGAAACTGGAGCTAGCATCTTGGGAGAAAAGGGGATGCTCTTTGTAAGATCCACATTCTTTTGCAACATGGCTTTCCTATCCACATCTAGGCACACCTTTGTGAATGGGAAGAAGCTGCTTGGCAGAAGTGGAGTTAAAGTATCACATGCTTTCTTAGATCAATGAAACAGCGTTCCAAAGCAGCCTATCTCACATTTCTGACTCGGACACTCCATGACTCACCCTTTCCAAATGTCCAGTCTAAGTCTCCTTAACAGGAAATGTTGGGGTGAAGACAGGATGAATCAGCAGAGGCCATGGGAAAGCAACTGGGGAGAAAGGGGCTACTAAACAGTCATCATGTTGGCTTAGGGGGATCCACCTACGGGATAGATACCCTTTCTGTCAGCCAGTTAGAGGTAGAAGCTCTCCCCACAAAAAGAACTTTACACAGTGCTGAGATGCCAGGCCAGTGCAGCACTTTGCATTCCCCACATGAATAGAGATTACCCCAGAGTCAACAGGCCCATTTGAGAATATGTTGTTCCATTGTCCCCCAGAGCCTGCTTTAACTTTCCAGACCATGTGTTCTGCTTGCTATGAAAGATGCATTTCTATGAAAGTCTGCTTGCCAGACTCCACCCAAAGATGATGAAGCCAAATACCTCGTTGGTCCCTGAAGTAGCTTCATTATGCAGCTACTTCATACACTGAAAGAATCCTCCCTCCTTTTACATTGAAAAATCCAGAGTCATACCCAGATATATGCCTTAGATATTTGCACACAGTACACAGAACACAGCCACACACAGATAAATAAGGCCCTTCTTACACCCAAACTAATATACAGAGAACCCCCACCCACATTCTACTCAGCTTGTCAGCATCTCATGGATCCAGCCATAGTGCCACTAATAGTCCCTCCTGTAAACGCTTGACTTTTGAACTATCTTTCATTGGCTCAAGTTCAAGTAGATAGACGAACAGTGAGAATCAACTGCCTTTCCCTCCAACTTCCCAACATGCCCCTTATCTCTGACTCACACTTCATCTCTGGCCCCACCGTCTTTCCTAGTGCTTAAAATCCTTGCTGGGAAGCCCCTTGGCTTCTAGCCTCCCTTTCCACTCCTTGGAAAATACCCATTTTCTGGTCCCCACCTTTTTCCTTTCCCGAATGCTGATCCCCAACAGTGGAATCTAACCTCAAAACAGGAAGCCTTAGGCCAATGGCTTATGTGGGACTGAAGTTTAAGCAGGCGGTGGGTGTGGGGTAAAGACTTCCTGAATGTGCCCCTCCCCATGCCACCCCATGGCCCTGCTCATAACTGATGGTCTTCATTAGTCCCTGGCACTTATCTTGGAACCACAGCAGGTGACAAAACTGTCCCAGTCCTCTCTGCCTGCCCTGGGCCCAGCAGTGTCATGGGGAACTGTCTGCAACGGGTGAGTGTGGGGAGGGACCCACAACCCCCACCTCTGCACTTACTACCCCTCTGTCTTTATACATCTTTCCTTTTATCCTCATCTCTTATCCCTTTCTTTTCTCCCTCTCTCCTTCTTACCACAGTCTCCTAGGTCCCCATTATTTTCCTCCTCATGGGCCTTTCAGTTAGTACCATCCAGGCCCCGGATTACCCTCCCTCCAACCTTCCCTTGCTCTCCAGTCTTCCCCACTGCCTTTCCCTCGCTCTTCCATGACCCTGCTTCTCCACAGACTCCTGAGTCTCAACTGTGTTGTCTTTTACCATCATCCCCACTGCACCAAACTCCTCCAGCTCCAGTTTCCCCTCTGTCCTCCCTTTCCCTTTCCCTTTAGTTCCCCAGAGACTCTTCAGTGAAGTAACTGGATGCTCTGATTGTCCCCTCTGGGGATATCCTCCAGGTGGACTCCTCCATTGGTGACAACTCGAGTAATTTTAACTTTGAAGATGAGTTTTTGATTGATTGGAATGATTCCTACGGACCTGGTGACTATAACTACACTGGACTGGAAGCAGCTGCCCCCTGCCGCTCCTGCAAACTGCTGGATGAGTCCTCACTGCCTTTCTACATCCTTGCTAGTGTCCTGGGCATCCTAGCTAGTACAGCTGTCCTCTTTGCTTTTCTCAGACCTCTATTTTACTTGCAGCTGTGTCCTGGCCGGAAGATCCTTGTACAGTTAGCTGTGGGCAGTGCCCTCTTCAGCATCTCAGTGCCCATCCTGGCACCAGGGCTAAGTGGTGTCCATGACACCCATCTGTGCCACCTGGCCCATTTGGTCTGGTATAGTTCAGCCTTTGCCCAAGCTTTGCTGTTAGGCTGCCATGCCTGCCTGGGTCCCTTACTGGGTACAAACCAGGCCCCAGGCCTCACTCTGGGGCTCACTGTGGGACTTTGGGGAGTGGCTATCCTATTGGGGCTGCCAATCACTCTGACCAGTGACACTTCCAATGGACTCTGCACCCAGACATTCAGCCAGGACATTTTGCAGTTTATGCACGCTGCTACTTGTTTTGCCATCTTTTTCCTGTTGCCACTGGGTTTATTGGGAGCCAAGGGCCTGAAAAAGGTATTAGACAGGGCACCATGTCCCTTGATTGATATCCTATGGGTCTGGTTCATTTTCTGGTGGCCTCATGGAGTGCTTCGAGGATTGGACTCCCTAGTGAGATCCAAGTTTTTGGTATTAGCATCATGTCCAGCCCAGCAGGCCCTGGACATGCTGCTGGACCTGGCAGAAGTCCTGGCAATACTGCACTGTGTGGCTACACCTTTTCTCCTGGCCCTGTTCTGCCACCGGGCCACTCATACTTCCATGCCCTCCTTGTCTGTCTCAGCAAGACAGTCCTCTCATCTGGACACCCTTGAAGGAAAATCTTAGCTCTCTTCCACCTGCCAACCTGAATTAAAGTCTACATTGCTTTTATGAAACTGGTGGTTTCTTATTTTATCTGAGGATATAGAGAAGGGGGAGGAAGATGGTGAAGGAGAAGGATTTTATGTCAGATTGTCTTGCTGGCATTTGTTTAACTGGCTGGCTTGAGGAGAAAGTCAATGAGGTAAAAACATCCTCTGGGCACACAGGTGTTCTCTGGGGGTGTGGAATTGCTGCCATCCCTTCCACAGGGCAAGAGAAAGAAGACAAGAGTATGAAGAGAGCAGCTAAACCTAAAAAGCTGTAAGAGATAGCTTAGAAGGTAAGGAAAGAAGAGAAATTGCTATGGAGAACAAATGAAAGAAAAATAGAAACTGGAGAAAGCGAAGTAGAGAAGTGAAGATGACCTCAGAACATGATATCTCCTCCCTGTCTTCACTGTTCTACCTTCCTATGTGCCTTTTGTCTCTCTGACATCTATTGGCTTAAGAGATCAAGGTGGTGGTGAGAAAGGTGGAGAGAAACCTTACTTAGTCCAGAGAACCTATCAAAATATCTAGAAGCCACTACCTAGGAATCATCTATCTGAGCTTGATTCCTCATCATGACTTTAATCCAGGGGTGTCAAATTCACTTTCACTTTTGGGGGGGCCACATCAGTCTTGCAGTTACCTTCAAAGGGCTGAATGTAATTTTAGGATTGTATAAATGTAACTACTCCTTAACAGTTAAGTGAGAGCTCTGTACTGTCACCAGGTAGAAACAAGGTGCCAGGAAAGATAAAACAAGATGGAGGGCAGGATTTGGACTGAGGGCCTTGTGTTTGCCACCTGTGCTTTAATGCCTATGTGTGTAAATATGTGTGCACATGTATGTCTGCATCACGTGTGTGTTTAAACCCCACATCTGTGTTACATGTATGAATATAATGATGTGTGTTGACATGTCTTCTTAACTCTCCATCAGTGTGTGAATTGCACATACCTGTGCGTATGCTCTGACCTATTTCAACACTCCTATTCTGCTCTTCATCCTTGTTCTCATAATATGGAATCAGGAGTTATGACATACTCACTCTTTACACTTGAGTTTTCTTTACCCCCATTTCTGTGCCTGGTCTTTTCTGCATAGGTTGTGTAGAGGGAACTACACATCAAGAAGTCATGCAACATGAGAAGCATAAAGGAGAAAGGTTTTGACCTGATTCATTTCTGCTTAGAATCCCCAAAATTTCCCTTTCAAATCCCAGCTCTTGGAATAAGCCTTTCTTTTCCACAAACCTTTCCATTTATCTTCCACAGTGTACCCCTATACTCTGGACAGCTCTTCCTCAAATATCCCCTGATTTTTTAGCTGGTAATCTTGATCCTGAAGGCTTTTTCTCAACCCTGAACACAGGTGAGGATGAGAACAATGATAAAGTCTCTCTAGATTAGGGGAACAACTTCTACTACCACCAACAAGTCCACACTACTCAAGATCACACACAAATCCACAGACAAAATGTGTTTATTTGAGTTTCTTCAACTCAAATAAAAACTGGGGAAACTTGAGAGGATTTCTTACATCTGAATACAAGTGTGGTCATTCCATTTTTCAAAGATGAGCTATACCTGGCTCCTACCCTATACCAATTCTGCTCGACTTTTTGGGCTTGGAGATATCTAGCAGAGTGCAAGAGAGAAACAGATGAGCTATAGCATCTTAGGAAGGTTGTGAAAAAGGGCTGGGAAATTTTTCTGGGTGGGGGCAGTAACAAACCCTCTAACCTTTCTCCACCCCCTGTCTCTTAATAACTACTAGGTTAGCTTCTTACTGGTGCACACTAAATTGAAATGTGGGTTTAGGGACTGATTAAGATATGGGAAACATTCTAAAAGAGAAAGAAGGGGAAAGAAAATTAAGAAGAAAAATAATTTACAAACCTAAATTATGTTAAGGTCTTCAGCCACAGTTCATGAATAAGTTCCAATGTTTTTGTTTTCTCTCACTCCCTTTTCAGCGTTTTCTCATAATTCCCCCTCCAGCCTGTGACCACACTCAGTCCTAACAGACATTGCTCAACTCACTTACAAGGTACTGAATTCTTGGAGCAGGTTAACTTAGTTAAGGGGAAGGCGAGGGTGTCTTCATCTTACTGATCTTTCATTGTCAACCTGAAGCAAATGAAACTTAATTTAAGATTATTGGGGTTGTTTTATCTACCCCCACCCCCAGCTTGTGCCTCCAGGTAAAAATACCTCCTTTTTCAGACCAGTTAAAGAGAACCCTGGATAGTTCAACTGATATAATAGCTCTCACAAAGGAAACACAGAAGCAAAAATCTGAAGTCAAAAAGAGGTCAGAGGTGGTTGGAAATACCTTCATACAGTTATCTCTTCCCCATTCCACCCTGCCAACTTTGTCCCAGTACCTCTGGGCCTGCTTCTCCCTGTTATTATCTAGGCTGCATTTGGATAGTTTTTCAGAAAGTCTAACCCTAACCTCAGTCATTACTTTAAGACTTTCCTCAGAGTTCTGTTACCCTGTTCCATTTAACCCACTGCATGCCACCAACCACTTCAACATTATTCTGAATCTTGCATCTTTTCTGCAACCTTTCAGGAATTCAGATCCTGTTTTCTTAGAACTTTTAAGAATTTAATTCCAGGATTGGCAGATACTTTTTCTGTGTATGAGTTATTGGACCTCTGTACTAAAGAAAAAAATCCATTCAGGAAGATGAGAACCAAGGAGCAGGTTCTTGGGAGCACACATGCCCTGGGGACATTCAGTCTGCATAGCTTCTTTAAGGAAAAAGACTCATTTCTTAAGGGAACGTTGAAGATCACATTGTGCCCACAGTTAATTTATTCCAATCTCAGGCCCCTCCCAGAGGGTTTAGGAAAGAAGTAGCTGGTCTTTACACCCTTTTTCTACACCTATTTCCCTTTACCCTGTCCAGACCTATTACCCCCTTTTAGAAGCCAACCCCAGAGGCATTCTAATTGAGAACTTCACTAGGATTTTAAATCCAATTCATTGCCAATTCTAATTGCCAGGGGTTTGCAAGAAAATCATCATATGCTATCTAATTATTCTGACATCAGCAGCCCTTCGTCTGGGCACAAGGAGAATTATAGTTTTAATTAGTAGCAATGGACCTTGCAGAGGAATGTAGCTATTTAGGTTAATTATTAAGTCCAAGTCCTTCTAAATTATCTCTACATATCTTCTAGGTGGTTTGGACAGGAAAGGTGTGAGAATGCATGTTACTTTTTATTTTTCCTGTAACTGCTTGGTGAAGGGAAGAGGAAATTTCTGAGAAAGAGAGGCATATGCGAAATTGGTTTGGGTGATTTTGGAGGCATAGCTTGAGGGAGATTTGAGACATCTTTATGTCACACTTAGATTTAGAAAAACTCTTGTACATATTTGTATAAATGAGAGGAAAAAGTACTTGTTATTCTCAAATACCTCTAATTGCATTGTGTAGTTGTTTGTGAACTTGGTTTCTAAAACATGAGAAACCCAAGTTTCCCCTCACTGCCCATTGCTCCTCACTTTTCTGTGTATGTTTCTGCCACATTTGGGGGACACATAAAGCTGTCTACTTCCTTAGATTTCACAAATAATGTCCCAATTTCCACTTGCCCTCCACAAGAGTGATTATTTGTACTTTTTTCTTAAGTGGTTCTCTGAATTATGGAAGAACACACTGTGTATCGTGAAGGACCTGTTCCTTTTCTTCTTCCTCTAAATTGGGTATATAATTTTGGGGGTATAAGTCTCTTGGAAAATCTGATGAAAGTTATGAAGTTTCTCTTCAGGAAAACAGTATTATGCACAAATTTGACATTTAGTCCTTAGAGTTAAATTCAAATGCTTTTTCACTGTTTAGCAGGACTTCTTTGACTAGGCTGTGTCTTGTCTCCCCTTTGCTCACTAAACTTGAGAGGCTCAGTGGCCTGAAGAAATGTCTATTTTTAACCACTTTAACTTTTTTATTGTTGTTCAAGTACAGTTGTCTCATTCCCCCCACCCACCATTCCCCTGACCCCAGCCATCCCCACCTCCCACCCTTGATCCCATCCCCCTTTGGTTTTGTCCATGTGTCCTTTATAGATGTTCCTGAAAACCCTTCCCCCTTTCCTCCCATGATGCCATCCCACCTCCCCTCTGGTTACTGTCAGTTTGTTCTTAATTTCACTGTCTCTGGTTATATTTTGCCTACTTGTTTGTTTGGTTGATTAGGTTCCACTTATACGTGAGATCATATGGTATTTGTCTTCACTGACTGGCTTAAGAAATGTCTATTTCTTTAAGGGGCAAATCCTGTTTCCATTCTTTGTACTAGACATCTCCTCTACATAAAACACTTATTTCTGTGTTACTTATCTTACTGCCATTCTTGGCAGTAAGGCAAATATTGTCTTCCCAAAGAGATAGGATGTAGCCCTGACTCACCCATGCTCTCAATGATTCTTCATCAATACACATGGGATGTTTTCAGCATGACCTTCATCACACACTGAAATTGTTTTGTTTCTTTATTTGTTTGTTTATCAGTTTGTTGCTAACCTGCAATCAGCTCATTCCACCACTGGAAAACAAACACCAAATATGCAAGAACTTTTTTTGGTAATGAACATATTCAGAGCTTAGTACACATGTGCTAAATATGTGAATTAATTTTGTGTAAATAAAATGTGCCCAACCCTAAAGGGTTTACAGTCTCATAGGGGAAGAGGAACAAATAAGCAAGAAATTAGTACAGAATAACTGCCAGAAAACAGATCTCCTCTTCCTAAACCCTCTGGGGAACTTCTCCACACCAGTCAATAATTTGAGGGCAGAAAAGACTGAAGAATTGTCAGTACACAATTTCTGGCTTGTGCACCTGTTGCTGTGTCCACTTTTGGCCAGCTGGAGCTGGAAGACTTCACTACATTTCCTGACCCACACATTGGAGGACCTTTAGGGCATTGTGGGTTTTGGACAGTAGGGGATGGCTGAGAAGGTCTGTGATTTTCACCTTAGCTTGAGGAAAAGTGAGTCCCAGGAGACAACCCTAGAGTTCAAGGAGACAGTCAGTTTTGGAGTCTGGCCACCTCCTCAGATTTTATTACACTCAGCTAGAGAGAGCCCACACCCTTCTGGGACTTCAGTCATTTTAGTCCCAGGGTTGCTATTTCTTTTTCTTTGTCAGTTAACTTTCTCCCCTTTATTTCAAATTTACCACCCCTGTTCCCTTATCAACCTTCCCCCCCCCTGACAATTTATCTCTCTGTAGTTCTGGATAACCCCTTAAGACACTTAGGGGTGTGTATAACTCATTTAATTTAAAGAATGTATTGAGTGCTTACGAATTTCAAAACACTGGAAGAGGCACCTGTCAGCTTTTTGCCTTGGTTCTCAGAATTTCTCAGCCCTCTCCTCAATAACCCTGAACATGTTTGGATCCCAGTACTCACAGAAAATTCAACAGATTTTCAGTCACCCAGACTCCTCAGTCCAGGCCTCTATTATTCAGCCAAAGACCCTTAGCAAATCCCAAAGACTCTAGTCAGTGGGTGACCCTGATGCCTTGTAACATCCAAGAATGTTCTTATACATTCTTACAAGGTGGGTGAGTGGGTTCTGGAAGCTAGTGTGATCATACAGATTACCCAGAGGAGAAGCAAGGGGTGTGGAGCATTAGAAAAGAAAACTCTTTACAAATTAGTTGGCTGTTTTCTGTTTGTGACCTGAAAAGAGATAAAGAAGAAGTGGACTGTCTCTGCTTCATCCTGGAAGCTTCCAAAAATATTAACATATTTACCCTCCTTTACAACCCAAATCAGAGATACTGACTTCACATTCTCGATTGATTTGGCAGAGGGAGATCCATGGAAAGCTCTGGGACTGTGAAAGAAGCAAACTGGAGGAAAGTTCACCAAGACAGAAAAAATTACAGACTTAAATAAAATTTAATAGTTTAAATACAAAACACATATTTTCAAAAAATTAATGGCAAAAATAGCATGGAAGAGATCTGACTCAACAGAAGTTCTTGTAAAAAAGGAACACTTAGGGGTTTTACTTGGCCATGGGTTAAAGATGATTCAATAGTGTTAGGTCAGAGTCACTGAAGAGACCAGACCTATGGAGCAAGACAAGGAGTAGGTTTTATTAGAGGGGAATAAGAGAGGAAGTGGAGCCAACCAAGGGAGTTCGGAGGAACTCGCTCAGTTGTTCTGAAGGAAGGGTTTTCAAGCACAAAAACCTGCAATGGGTAACTGCTTGGGTCTGATTGGCTAGAGCTGGTTGCTGGTTACCATTTCTGCCTACTGTGCATCTTGTCAGCCTTGGGTTAAAGCTGCATCCTGTTATGCCAGATAGGCTGACCCCAGACCCCAATATTACCTGGGCATTTTTGCCCTTAAAAACCCTGCCCTAAGAACAATTGAGTGAGCCCCAGCCTCCCTTTGTTGGCTCCACTTCCTTTCTTATCCCCCACTAATAAACACTACTCCTTTGCTCACTCCATAGGTCTGGTTTCTTGTTTGTCCTGGGTAGGGCTGACAGGCAGTTTCCCACAGCACAGTTTCCCACATGGTGATTTTCCATTCCTCCTAGTCCTACCTAGGTCTGTCAAATAGTAAGGGTGGTGACCCTAAAGTGAATCAGAGCTTTGGTTCACTAGCCTGGCTGGTGCAGCTTAGTGGATGAGCATGACCCTGTGAACCAAAGGGTTGCTGGTTGATTCCCAGTCAGGGCACATGCCTGGGTTTCGGGCGGGTACCCAGTGGGGGTGTGCAAGAGGCAACCACACATTGACGCTTCTCTCCCTCTCTTTCTCCCTCCCTTCCCCTCTCTCTAAAAATAAATAAATAAAATCTTTCAAAAGAGAGAGACACAGTGTACAGGACAAGGTGTGTTGGAGGGAGGGTGAGGGGGATCCACTCTATCACTTGCTCCTGCCCTGTATGGGCCATTTTTGGAATAGAGAGCTCAACTTTGGTTACCACATTTTGAAAGTGACACTAACAAATTAGCACTCTTAAAAGGATAGTGGCCAAAATGATGAGAGTCTAGAAGTCATCCTTCTTTTCTAAGGAGGAACTGAAGAGCAAGGGTAAAAGGGGATGGGACAGTGATAAATGAAAAACTATATAGCTCTCTTTAAATAGCTGAATAGCTGTCTTGTGAAATGAGCATTAGACATGTATGTAGTTGTAGCTTTAGAACTTGAAACATTGGATGGGAAGAAATCAGAGACCTATTCTCACTAAATGTTAGAAAAGACTTTTCACATATTATAGGGAGGGCATCCTTGTTAATGTAAACACATACACCCAAACACTCCCTCACATAATCTATTTTCTCTACACTGCTTGGTATTCTTTTACAGTGCTGAACATATAAGATGAGGGCATCATTCTTGTAGAATTTAGAGACAAACAGGAGAGGTACACATGAGACACTAAGCAAACAGATAAACTACAGGTACTGTTATAAGAGAAAAGAACTGATGCCATAGGAGAAAATAAAAGAAGAAAATAAATAATTTGAGTTATGAGTTCACAGTTACAGAAGGACTTGAGCTGAGGCTAGACATAGTAAATCACCAAAACAGAGTAGAGGGCTACCCCTTTGCATTAGGCCAGAAACAGGACAAGTCTAGCAACTTTTCTTTAAATTGGCAGTGCATCAGAATTGCTTCAAAGACATTTTAAATATTTTTTTGACTCAGTTTCAGATGTTCAGGATCAGAATATTTGAGACTAGAAGACTCTGAAAGCTCTATGATAACATGTTAAATGAAAGAGCTAAACCAAAATGTTTATTCTTTGATTCTGGTGTCTGGGTCCTGATTGTGATGATTTTAATCTCTTTGTTTGGCTCCTCAAATTAAAGTCTTCTGGTGATGAGCTAAGATTCTTCGTAAAACAATGAAGGGATTCTTAGTCAGATATGCACTTAACCTACATTTTTCCAAGAGAAGGGTACTATTTCCAGAAACAGTTGCTGCAGAAAAAAGTTATAGCTGTTGCCTGGGGTACCTCTAGTGGTCAGAAGCTGTCACTTCAGCACCACTTTTCTCCAGACCTGGGTTAGGCCAGAGAATTATTCGATCATATTAGCTCTATGAAGATGAAGGTACTCTATGAAAAGCAGAGAAACCTAAATACATATTTTAAAAATTTCTTCACTAAAATGAACATTTAATACATAGAACCAAGAAATTGCTTACCAATTATCCTTTCACACTGTCCCTTGTTGGCAGGTTTTGGATAATCTTAATTTAAATAACTTCTTTATATACCAGAGTAGACAACTCCTGGGATACCCAGAAATTGGGCAGAGATTCTGTGTGTCATTTCTGTTCCCTCTATGTTTGAAAAGAGCACCAAGCTGAGATGGGAACTTGGGTCCTGACCTTTTGAGTTGCATCACTTAACAACTTTTTGAGCTTTAGTTTTCCTACTTTAGAAAAGAAGATGATAATACCTGTCCTGCCTAGCTCACAGACCTGACATAAAGATTAAATGAACCAACAAATGCAGAAGCTATAAAATGAATTACAGCTGGGAAAAAATACACCAATTAATATTACAGAAGAGTTTGCCCTGTAGGCAGTTGGAAAATATCCATTGCTTTCTGGGCCATTCTACCTAAATGTAAATTCTTACAAAGGCAATAACATACCAGAAGGCACTGGGCTTCTAGAAGTTACCCTTTCACCTCTACCCTTGTGTCTCCACTTAGCTTGGTGACCAAAGGGCTAATGGAATTGATAGGGGACTCAAGAGTTACAAATTTTTAGTTTAAGGTAAAAAGTTATAAGCCTAGTAAGTAATGTGTATGTTAAAGTTTTTGTTTCAGAACCTACAGATAAGGCCCATCCTGGCTCCTGGGAAAAAACAGCTGACCTCCTGGGACACTGCTAAAGATTACCACCTGGGTACAAGTGGAGGCATCCAGAACATTGTGTTTCGGGGAGAGACAGATAACCACCCACCCCTGGGAATAGCTAATTGCCCAGGGCAAGAATACTGTAGGATTTTTAATCTAATTCTCCCTGAATTTCAAAATCCTCTTCATACCTTGTTTATTCCCTATTATAAAAACATTGGCCTGGAAAGAAAAATGTAACATGGTTTGTCTTAGGGTGCAAACCCACTGTCTTCTCAGATTGCCATCCATCTGAATAAAGTGCCCATAAAGATTAAACCTCTGTCTCTGCTTATTGGGCTTGACAACTGACAAGCACCACAAGGTCCAGCGTCTTTTCTGGTTTCAGAATCTGTCCAAACAGCTTGATAGGAAGTTCTCAGAAAGTGTTTCTTTAAAAGATAGGCTGATCAGTAGGAGTGATGGTAGTGGTGGTAATAGGGGCTCTTGGGAGGCATTTTGTTGACATTTGGGCAGGTTTTGCTGCATTGTAGTATCATTTAGGGCAGAGCATAAAATGTTATTTGATTTTCAAAAAGTAGTGATACCTATGCAATACCATTTATTATACATAACCTTCTTTCATGGTCCCTACAATGACCACATTCCAGCTCTTCTCATACAGTTCTCTTCTGTGATTTCTGTCCCTGGGGACATAGCATCTTCTGAATGCTCCTTATGGGAAGGGAGAAGAGCAGGGGAAGTCATCCTCTCAGCAGTCCCTGAGGTTTCCCCAGCTCTTTGGAAATAGATTAATGCCACATATTCTATACCCTTGCCACTCAAAGTGTGGGCTATGAGCCACAATGTTGGCATGACTTGAGAGCTTACAGAAAATACAGACTCTCTGGCTTCACTCCAGACTTGCTATGGAATCAGAATCCACATTTTAACAAGATCACAAGGAATTTGTTTGCACACTGAAGTCTGAAAAGCATTGCATACTTTGTTGCATATTCAACTTGGGCTCTGTCTTCACCAGGGGCCCCCATCCCTCAGTCCTCCCCCAGCAGATGAAGGGCCTTGGGTCCCTGAACTTTTCCTTCTCCAGTCTACCTGCCTTTCAGACTCTATTTCAGGAATTACCATGTATTAGGAGCAGGACTTGCACACACAGTTCCCATGCTTTAGGCAAAGTGAGAAAACAAAACACATCTCCATTCCTTCCACACTCCCCCTGACCCAAAAGTGTAGACTTGCCACAAATTCCTTCCAAATGGCAGAGGTCTGAGGGCTTTGGACAATGGAGACACAACCTTTTTACATTTCCTTCCTTTTCTTGTACTGGGTGATCTCTAAGAAGGGTAACTGTGAGAAACTGTCAGTAAATCAGATGTGAGGTATGGGCAGGATCAGAAGTGACCAAGTGTCAAGGAGGTGCCACGGTGCTGGCCACAAGTCACAGGATGGCAAAGTATCACTCCCTCAAGATATTGGAGAGACCACACAGAGTCTCACTCTGTGCACCCACAGGTACTTGAACAGGCATGTGTGCGCAGCAACACATGGTCTTTACTTCTAGACAGTGTGTCCAAGCATTGTGTCCTTAAGGCAAAGGCCAGGATGCCCCATTCCTACTGGCCAGGCCTTGTCTGCATTTGGTGGCATAGAATTAACCCTAAATGTTACAGAACAGAGCCAAGGGAGGGTGTACAATATACTATTACCAAAGGACCCCCAACTAGGTTTGCTAAGCCCCCCACAAGAGGGAAGACATCTCTCAATGCCAGAGATTTGTGAAAAGAAAAGGAATTACTTATTTAAAAGCTATATAGACTTAGAATAGTGACTTAATGTTTTCACTAAAATACTAAAGTCCTTTAAAATACCTACAGATGTGCACAGTCCCTTCTTCTCCCTCTGCTCTAGTCTAGGGTACCATATCTCAGGAAAAGAAGTAGAAGTCAATGATTCAGGCTCCCAGCACCATCAGCTGTGTTGCCACCAGGATCTCCAGTTACTCCAATACCATGTGGCACCTTCTCCTGGCCCACGAGCAAGAGTTCTTCACCCCTTTTCTTCCAGGCAAAGTCTCTCCTGCTTCCTCAGCCACCTGGCAAAAGGGAGCACCCCAAAGCCATGTGGTTCTCACTCTTGCCAAAGCTACAGGGTTCCCACTCTGCCAAAGCCATGTGGTTCTCTCTCCTGCATGGCTGACGCATCTAGGTTTAAATCCTGACGTCAATCTTCCTCTGCACCCCATTTCCAACTCCTCCTACAATCAGTTACACCTGCCAGCATTCCTGTATTCTTCCAGTTTTACTGGGCTTCCATCATAAGCCTGGACAGGTGTGGTTCCATGGCATGGAGCCAATATTCTCCAAGCTCTCATGCAGGCGCTGTAAACAGGTGCAGCTGCCTCCCAGTTACATCTTGGGTGGAAGTCACTTTCATCCCCCTGGCTCAAAGCTTGGCCACAGCTATTTAACACATCTATGAAACCACTTAAATGTTATAGATACGTTAAATGACCATGCCAGAGGTTAGCTGCAAGGCTGTTGCTGTACAAAATAGCTCTGCATTGCCCTGCTCCATGTGTCCCTTCCCCCAGCTCAAACATGTCAGGGGGAGGGGGGGAGGACATCCTATATATTTTTATAATATTTCCTGGACACCTTGAGTTCTGGACCCCATTCCAAATTCCTATTCAGGGCCCCCCTTTTGGCTGCACTTTGTTACATAAACACTTTCTTGGGTCAACTGAAGTCAACCTCTCCTATGTGATCTAAGTGGGGCAGGGTAAAAATGGTCAAGCATTGTAGTTTAGTCTTACTACTCAGCCCCACTCATTCACTGAGTCCTGAAATGAGTGCTGTTAAAGATGTATCTCATTGGTAAGGTTTGGCCATGCCTAGTGTTTTTCTGTTAACACAGAATTTCTCTAAGAGTGGCAATGAATTAAATAATGGAAACTAACTATGAGTCAATTTATCAGAAATGTTGCCCAAAGAAGGGTCAAGGGCAACAGGAGAATATCAGGCAGCTGAGGAGGAACAACAAGCCAAATGAAGGAGGGACAGAGACAGGTGTACCCTAGAAATAAACTTTATCTACCTCACAATTGTGCCAAGGAACAGCTCAGGTTCACAGAACAGCATGTTGACTGGGATTACTCAGATCCAGTTTTTCTGGGGCAAGTTGGGTAACTAGCACTTTTAGCCCAATGGGCCTCTCAGGCTCCAGCCTGGACCTCCCAAAATAACTCCCCTGTAGTCATAGAGGTTCTGAAAACATGCCCTATCTGCCCACACCACTCTTCCAAGTATCACTGGCTCCTCATTTTCCTAAAATAAAGCCAAGCCTTGGTATGACATCTACCTCCCTCTCCAGCATTGCCAATCACACTAAGTTCCAGACATAGGGCATGACAAGCTACTCCCCCAAAGCAAGTTTTTTTCCTCACCTATCTGTGCCTTTGCACAGCGCTGCTCTGTGAACTGGAAGGCTTTAACTACCTTCTCTTCATCTCATCAATGTCTAAACTTGCCTTTCAGATGTTGCTCAGGTGCCCCCTCCATGTCCCCACAGGGTGCATTTGTGAGTTAGGTGCACCTGCTTCATGTTCCCAAAGCATCTATGGTATAACGATCACCCTGTGCTATTCAACCTTTTTCTTTGTGTGTCACTCCCGTTAGTCTTACGTATCTTTAAAAAAGTGTCTATGACTTTTTGTCTTTCAATTTCTAGAACCTAACACAGTGCTGGACTCAAAGGTTGTATTTTGAATGTCTGTTATATATGTTAATGCATATACGGAGGAAAGAGGTTAAGTACCAAAAGGGAAAAATGAAGTCCTCCAATTAGAAATTATGCATTTTTTCCGGGTATAAGTTGTTAGGAACCAGAATGTCTTCAAAGCCTTTTCTTCTTCTGTTCTTGCATCCAGGTGGTAGTGCGTCATAGCTCATCCCTGTTGTTATATTTTTCATTGTGGATTTCAGACATTCAGATCTGACCTTCTGGGGATTACCTTAACATGAGTCTAGTTCATTCTTCTGGTTTTCTAGCTGATGGCTGAGGCTCAGGAATGTGTAAAGCTACCTTTTGTACTTCATGTGATACTCAGAACATGATAATGTTGTCTTCTTATCACATAACTGTCTGGTCAGGGGCAAGATGGGAGGAGCTGGGGATGAGAAAAGGAACATGAAACAGAAATCTCATCTTCTCTAGATTAGAACAGGTGGATTAAAGCAATATATATTGACCATGAGCCTACCTAGGTACCCTAACCCCATCTCCAAGCCCCACTTGTAATAAAAAAAGTGGCCCAGAGAATGAAGGGGGTTGCTTCAGACACCCCCTTAGCCCAAAGAAAGAACTAGACAGAATTCACATACAGCCTACTTTCCTCTGGCCTCACCACAAGGGACCAGGGGAAAACACTTAAAACTGGTATGCATTAACATTAGCATACATTTGTATATCTTTACATATCCACATAACATGTAGTTCATTCTCAGGCAATTTCAAGTAAATTTTATTATTGTCACCTTCAGGTTGATATGGATAGATTTTTGTCTTTTGACTTTCCTTTTCACCCACCTATAATCCCCTCTCCCAGACACTAGCGGAGTGTGTGCCAGCACTGTGGCATGAGCAGGGCTTAAAGAGTACAGAAGCATGTGGTACCAGGGGAGGAGGCAGAGAGAGGGGTAGCAGAGCAGCTCCAGAAGCCTAGGTGAGCTCCTATCCTCCAAACACTGTGCTCATACCAAGATAACAACTACACTAATTGAAAAAAAATGTGCAAGTTACACACCTTTTCACTGTTAAGGTGGCAAGTGCTATACAAACCCTCTGCACACAGGACAGAGGTCACAATACAAGCATTATATGAATATAAACTGTGCTCAAATACCAGGCTCTCAGTCACTTTAGAATCTTTTCCATCATCCCCATGTTCTCTTACTTTTTCAAATACTATTTGGCTTACAGTAGGTTCTCCCCAACAACTTTTTAATGGAGCAGAGGCTCAGAAAGATCCAAAGGGGAGTCTGTTTAGTCTTTCAGGTACTAAAATAGTCTGTAGGAATAGACCAGTGGTAGAGAACACAGGAAATAACACTGGCACGGAGAGGAGAGTCTGAAGTAGTTGAACATCAGGACTTACCTTCTTGTTATGTCAGAGAAAAGACTCTCCCTGCTGGTGATTCCTGTGAGTTTGAATACTCATAAAGCAAATAAATGTAATGAGAATACTATTGTGACAATTTTATTGATTCATATTTCCTTATACAAATTTTCCAATCAACTATTCAACAAATATCTTCTGTGTGCCTCAATAAGCCCTGAGATTACAGGCTGAACTATATAGTAGGCATTCAACAAATAATTGCTCACTTTGTTGAATACAGTAGAAATACTATACTAACTGCAATCATAGAATTCAGAAATTAAAAATTTACAGACCTCTCTACCTAGGAACTCAGGGTCTGTAAAGATACCTGAAATATTTTATTAGTATTTAATAGAAGACATGTAATACAATTGTTGAGTGCAAAGGAACTGAAGTAAAAGATCAAAGTTAAACTCCCAGCTTGTGTGACCAGGGACAAGTCACAGAACTTTTCTGAGTCTCAGTTTCCACTGAAGGTGGGTTAGCAAGTACCTATTACATAGGGTTTTGGGAAGGATTGCATTGGCTGACCTCCAAAAAAAACTTCACACATTGCTCATCACTGAGGAAGACTTCAAGATTTTAGCTTAAACACAGAACAGCATAATTAGGTACCAGAATATAAGATTTAAAGTAGTACAATTTTTAGAATTAGAAAAAAAACTTTAAAAACTTCAGATCCAGAGACTGAAGATGATGGCTAGGTAGGAGGGAGTGGATTTCACTTCCCCTTACATATAGGAGAAAATCCTAGCCAATCTAAGGTGGAACAGAGCAAACAGCCAACAGCACCCCAGCATATGTGAAAATAGGAGACCAAAAATTGTAGAGGACATTGAAAAACCAGATGGTAAGGAGAGTGCTTCAAGACAATAAGGTCCCTGGGACCAGCATGGGGACCAGGGCAGCTGCAGCTCCAAGCCTGGTGCGCGCTGGGTCTGCCACAGGATTCTTGTGGGAAACTGGTTCAATGGCTCCTCCCCTGCCAAACAATGACTGAGCAGCACTGGGAGAAGCCTAGTTGCTTGAAATAACAGAGACGGGAATAAGGACTAAGTGGTAAACACACAGGGCCTGTGAGCACTGACAGAGTCTGTGGACACCAGCTGGGGAGAGTTGAGAGTTGGGCCAGCATGGGCCCTGACTGTAGTCCCCATTCTGGTCGGAGAATTGGTCAGTGTGAGTTGCCAGGCTCTGTATGGAGCAACAGGCTTAAATGGGAGAAATTTCTTTTTTTAAAAAAATGGGGTCTGGGGAATTCTCCTGCAGCAGCCACTTCGGCCTCCTCCCCACCCAACTGCACGGGGCTCCCAAGGTGGCACGAAAGGCCCTGGGAGCACTCCCATAGCCCTGGGAAAAGTGCACACCCGAACAGGAAGAACTGGAGGCACTGGTACAAGCACACAGGCCCGCAAACTGGGGATACTGCACTTTGAGGAAAGCCCAGAATCCACACTCAAAGCCCCTGTGAGAGTGCACATTGCCAAAGGCACTGAGCTCACATTCAAAGCCCCAGGGAGAGTGCATGCCCAATCCTGTGAAACCTGTGGGACCAGAAATTGAGCTGGAGGTTTACTGAGTGTGGATCAGGAAGGAAGAAAAGCTAGACCAATCATGCCTCAGCCTGCTGCCACCAGGAAAAGCAGCAAAACTGGTTTGGCCAGTTTGAAGCTAGCAAGAGGCTTTTTTTTTTTCTTTTTTGATTCCCACAAGTGAGACAAAAAAAAAAAAACCTGGAACTGTGAAAAGACAAGAATTGAACCCAAAGAGGGGGCATCCCAACAGCTGAGACAGTGAGACAAATTTCACTTTGCTACTACAGAGAACCTGCAAGTTATTGCATATTTTTATTATTATTTTTTCATTATTCTTATGTCTTTTATTTTATTAGTATTTTTGTATTCCTCTTCTTTCTGTTTAGTCTTATTTGTTTGGCTGGTTAAATTGTATTGTTTGACTGGTTTCCATTGTTCTCTCTTTCATACTGTATTGTTAATTTACTGTCTTTCACTTCACTTGAGTTCCATTAGCACACTACTCAAGGTCCAATATTTCCTATTCTTGTATCCACAACACAAAGATTCTATCATATAATTGTTGCTCCATTATTATTGTAAATAATAACTGTTTCATACAACTAAATATTACACAACACCCCTTCCAAATCTTAGCCCACTTCACGGTTTCCTGAACTCTCTTGCTGTTGTGGTTAACTCTATTCTCTCACACACTACACCTATTTTCTACCTTTTACTCTCACCTTACCTCAGAATATGACCTCCTAACAACCTCGCTGCTTTCTAGATCCAACTCACAATTCTTTCCTTCCCCAAAAGAGTCTTATCTTCTTTCCAGCTTCTCTAAAAAGTGGCTAGTTGGGTGGAATATCATGGTTAACACTATACTTAGCCAAAGGATCTCCTATCTCTTCTCGACAGGCTGATACTATAAATTTCATAGAATACACTCTTGCTGTCTTAAACCACTTTCTCTTCCCCCTCCAACTGGTCGCAAAAAAAGAGTAGGTAGAAACCCAGGATACCTTCTGGAAGAGGAAACCCACCAACAAAGGAACCAACAAAAGATAACAAAAGTAGAAGGTGAAGAAGGGAGTGGAAGACACACTAACCTCAATCCAGGATTTGTTTAGAAATACAACTAAATGGTGGAGAAATTACCCAGAACAAACAACTGAACAAGATGAAAAAAGATCTTCCAAACCTTGTACACACAGAAGAACTAGCTTCAACACAACCTGCCCACACCAGCACAACAAAATACAAGGGGTGGCAGACAGATTTACCGTCAGTTAACCAGCTGGTGAAAAGAACCCATCTAAGAAAGACCCGACAACAATAAAAACCTAAAGATAAACCCAGAACCAACATAAACAATGGCACAACCAGTGAGCACGGAGATCAAGGAGACAGCACAACTGAATTTCACAGGTATTCTACCACAGAAGTTCACACCATAAACACAGGGAGTCAGAACAAATAAATTTAAAAAGCTGAGGCTAACAAGAAGAGTCCTTTGAACAATGGGAAGACAAAGAAACAATTCCCAAGTGAAAGAAAAGGAGGAAGCCTCAGAAAGAATGCTACATAAAATAAAGGCAACTCAACTGTCAGATATTGACTTTAAAGCAGTGTTTACCAGGAAGCTAAATGAGCTCACAGAGAGTTATCAGAAACTACAATGAACTCACTGCAAACTATATCAACATGAAAAAGAAAATAGAAATGGGAAATAGAAAAAGGAAATAGAAATATCAACAAGGGCCAAGAGCAAATGAAGAATACAATTTCTGAACTGAAGAAAACAGTGGAGAAAATCAAAAGCAGGATCAATGAAGCAGAAGACAAGATCAGTGAGTTGGAGGACCAGGTAGAAAAAAACACCCAGAAAGAACAAGAAAAAAAAAAAAGAGGCTCAGAAAAAACAAAAAGGGATTAAGGGAAATGCAGGACAACATCAAATGTAAAAATATTCATACAATAGGAATACCAAAAAAGGAGAAGAGGAGCAAGGGGTAGAAAACCTGTTTGAAAAAGTAATGATGGAAAACTTCCCTAATTTGATGAGAGAAATAGTTACACAAATCAAGGAAACACAGAGACTCTCAATCAGGAGGAACCCAAAGAGGCCTACTTCAAGACACATCATCATAGAAATGGCAAAATTCCAGAACAAAGAGAGAATCATAAAAGCAGAAAGGGAAAAACAGGGAGTAACATACAAGGGAGCCCTGATAAGGTTAGCAGCTGACTTCTCAATGGAAACACTCCAAGCAAGAAGAGAATGGCATGAAATATTCCAAGTAATGAGAACCAGAGGCCTGCAACCAAGGCTACTTTACCCAGCAAGACTCTTAATCAAGATAGGAGGCCAAATAAGAAGCTTCCCAGACAAAAGAAGTCTAGAAGAATATGCCTCCACCAAACCAGCTCTACAAGAGATGCTAAAGGGACTGCTTTAAGAAAAGAAAGAAAAAGAGAGAGAAAGAGAGAAACACAGGTACGAAAATGGCAATGAGTAAGTACCTATCAATAATAATTTTAAATGTAAATGCATTAAATGCTCCAATAAAAGACATAGAACAGCTGAATGAATAAGAAAGCATGACCCACACATAGGCTGCTTACAAGAGACTCACCTCAGGACAAAAGACCTACACAGACTAAAAGTAAAAGGCTGAAAACAAATTTTTCAAGGAAACAAACAAGAAATAAAAGCTAGGGTAGCAATGCTCATATCAGACAAAATAGACTTCAAAAAAAGCCATAAATACAGACACAGAATGTCACTTCATAATACTCAAAGAGAGAATCCACCAAGAAGACATAAACATTGTAAATATATATACACTCACACAGGAGCACCCAAATACATAAAAAAAATCTTGGAAGACTTTAAGAAAGATATTGACAGCAACACAATTATAGTAGAAAATTTTAACAGCCTACTGTCAAAAAATGGACAGATCTTCCAAACAAAATATCAACAGAGATATTGTGGCATTGAACAATGCCCTAGATAAAATGGACTTAACATATATAGACAGCCTTTGATCCAAAAGAAGCTAAACACACATTCTCTTGAAATGCACATGGAACATTTTCATAGATAGACTACATGATAGGACACTAAGCAAGCTTCAACAAATTCAAAAACAGTGAAACCATACCAAGCATTTTCTCTAACCACAAGGGACTGAAACTAGAAACCAACCCCAATGGAAAAAAAATACTCTAAATCATTGACATTGAATAGCATGCTATTAAACAATGAATAGGTCAAGAATGAAATTAGGGAATAATTAAAAATGTTTCTAGAAACAAATGAAAATGAACTCAGGACAACCCAAAACTTATGGGGCACAACTAAGGCAGTCCTGAGAGGGAAGTTCATAGCAATACAGGCTTACCTAAAGAAGATAGAAACATTTCAAACAACAACCTAACCCGACGCCTGCAAGAACTCGAGGAACAACAACAAAGACAGCCCAGAGCAAGTAGAAGGAAGGAAATAATCAAGATCAGAGCAGAATTAAATGACATAGAGAATAAAAGCACAATTCTAAGGACAAATGAATCCAGGAGCTGGTTCTTTGAAAAGACAAATAAAATCAACAAATTTTTAAGTAGGCTCATCAAGAAAAAAAGAGAGAGGACCCAAATAAACACAATCAGAAATGAAAGAGGAGAGATTACAACTGATACACAGAAATGCAAAGGATTGTAAGCAATTACTATGAAGAACTATATGTAAAAAAATTTGAAAATGTAGGTGAAATGGAGAAATTTCTGAAAAAATATAATCTTCCAAAACAGAATGAAGAAGAAGCAGAAAGTCTGAACAGACCAATAACAGCAGGTGAAATTGAAGCAGTAATAAAAAAATCACCTAGCACAAAGAAGTTGTCTGACCCTGAAAATGGCAGCGAAGTAGGACAGAGCGACTCCAGTTCTCGTACCCCTGGGAGAAAATCCTGGCAGATCTACTGAGGAACAGTGCAATCAATTCCCCAACCAACAATTCCCCAGCCTTTATGAAAATAAGAGACCAGAGATAGTGACGGACCAGAGAGCTACAGGTTGGTGGGGTCTCAGGGACGAGAGTAAGGATGGAGGCGGCTGGGCTGGCAGCCCTCCACCAGGCCTTAATGACCTCGAAGCCGTGGACACCGCAGCACTCCAGACCCAGAGGCTTCTGTCTGTGCCCAGCGACAGGGGCATCTGCCACAGAGGACTCCTTGGGAGCCAGGCACCCCAGAGTAAAGTCAAAAGCAGCAGTGACGGGACCAGCAGCCCTCAGCCGGCACCTAAATGCCTTGGAGCTGCTGCTGCCACAGTTGTCAGGGCCCAGAGGCTTCCGTCTACAGCCAGCGTCGAGGCGGCTGTCACAGAGGACTCGGCGGGAGCCCAGCACCTGTGAATAAAGACAAAAGCGGCATCGGCAGGGCCGGCTGCCCTCGGCCAGCGCATAATGCCTTGGAGCCGCCGCTGCTGCCACGTTAGGGTGTAGAGGCTTCCGTCTATGGCCAGTGCCACAAAGGACTCATTGGGAAACCGGCACCCAGTGGAACCTTGGGCTGGCTGCAGGGTCCTTGGAAGAGAGCTAGCTCCCTCCCTCCCCATCTACGCAGGGCTGGGGGGCAGAGACCTGTCTGCCTAGGTTTGCAGGGAGGGTGGCAAGGACAGGAAACCATGTTCAGTTGTGATCTCTGTGGTCACCAGCCTACCAGCCCACCAGCACAGGAAATTTGAGAGGAGCATTGTACTAACCAGTTGGGTTGGGGATTGGGCTAGGCTAAGGGGCAGGCCTTCTGGAAAAGTTTTTTTATTGGAAAGTGGACTGAGGTGTTCTCCTGTGAAGGCAGCTTGACTTGCTTCTCACCCAGCCACAGGACTGGGAAGGACCAGTACCAGATCCCATGGAACCCAGGCAGCCTGGCAGGTGGGCAGATGCCTGCACCCCAGTCTGGTAACTTGGCTGTCCCACGGGAGTGCACCTGGGCCTACAACCCAGCCCGCAGAGGGGTCCTGTCAAAACCAGAAAATCCAGATTGGACAGTTTGAAACCAACAAGAGAGGTTTGTTTTTTTATTTAACTTTCTTTTTTACTTTTTTTTGTACTTTTTTTCAGTAATCGTATATTTTTAAAATTTTATTGTTGCTGTATCTTTCAGTACTTTGTTCCTCTTCTTTCTTTTTTTCTATTTTAGTCCTTCTTCCTTTCATCCCAAACTTATTGCTTTTTCCTCACTCCTCCTGCAAATTTTTTGTGTTTTTTGTTTGTTGCTTTTCATACCACTGTAAATACTTCACAACACATCTCTCCGGTCTTAGCCTACTTTACAGGTTCCTGAATTATATTACTGTAGTGATTAACTCTACTTGCTAACACACTACGCCTATTTACTATTCTGTACTCTCATCTTACCTCGAAATCTGACCACCCGCAAACTCACTGCTTTCTAGATACAACTCACAAGCCTTCCCTCCCCAACAAGAGACTTATCTTTGGTCTATCCTTTCTTAAAAGTGGCAAATTGGGTTGAAGATTACAGTTAACACTATATAGAGCCTAAAGATCTTCTATCTCTTCTATACCAGCTGTGACTGTAAATATCATAAAGTACTCTCCTGCTGTCATAAACCATTTTGCCTCCCCCTCCAGCTGATCACACACACAAAGAAAGCAGTAGGTGGAAGCAGAGAACAAGATACCTGCAGGAGACTGCACCACTGAATTTCACAGGTATTCTATCACAGAAGTTCACACCATAAAACTAGGGAGTCAGAACAGATCAATTTAAGAAGCTGCAGCTAACAAGAAGAGTCTCATAAGCAATGGGAAGACAAAGAAACAATGCCCAAATGAAAGAAAAGGTGGAAGTCTCAGAAAGAATGTCATATGAAAGAGAGGCAAGTCAGCTATCAGATATTGAATTCAAAGCACTAGTTATCAGGAAATTCAAAGAGCTCACAGTGAGCTACCAGAAACTAGAGGCGAGGTACAATGAGCTCTCCACAAACCATATCAACATGAAAAAGGAAATAGAAACTATTGGCAAAGGCCAAGAGGAAATGAAGAATACAATTTCTTAACTGAAGAACACAGGGAAAGGAATGAAAAGCAGGATCGATGAGGCAGAAGATTGGATCAGCAAGCTGAAGGACAGAATAGAA
The DNA here is from genome assembly GCF_014824575.4 of Sturnira hondurensis. Taxonomy (NCBI): domain Eukaryota; kingdom Metazoa; phylum Chordata; class Mammalia; order Chiroptera; family Phyllostomidae; genus Sturnira; species Sturnira hondurensis. Next base: position 1,166,943 of record NW_028083930.1, on the reverse strand, counting down.
AGAATCTCCCAGGAAGAGCAAGAAAGAAAAAGGAGGCTCAGAAAGAATGAAGAGGGATTAAGAGAAATGCAAGACAATATGAAACATAATATCTGAATAACAGAAATACCAGAAAGCGAAGAAGAATAACAAGGGATAGAAAACCTATTTGGAAGAGTAATGATGGAAAATTTTCCTAATTTGATGAGAGAAAAAGTTCCACAAATCCAAGAATAACAGAGAGTCCCATTCATGAGGAACCCAAACAGGCCCACTTCAAGACATATCATCATTAAAATGGCAAAATTACAAGATAAAGAGAGAATCTTAAAGGCAGCAAGGGAGAAAAAGGCAGTAACATACTAGGAAGCCCCAATCAGGTTAGCTACTGACTTCTCAATGGAAACACTCCAAGCAAGAAGAGAATGGCAATAAATATCTCAAGTAATGAGAACCAGAGGCCTACAACCAAGGCTACTTTACCCAGCAAGGCTCTCAATCAAGACAGAAGGCCAAATAAAGAACTTCCAGACTTCCACCAAGATGGAGGCATAGGTGGAAATGCTGTGCCTTCTCCCACAACCAAGTTTGAACAAAACGAATGTTTGGAGAACAAGGACACACCCAAAGACCAGAAAACTGAATTATACGGAAGTCCGACAACTACGAACTGTTCAACGGGGATGGTAAGAGAGGCTGAGCCAGCAGCTAGCAGGGTCGGGCAGGACAGATCCCCTGACCGAGGCGCGCAGGCAGCCCAGACCCAGTCGGGTTGTGGGGCAGACTGACCACGGGTGCACATTCACGCACAGTGAGACGGACCACTCAGGCCCCAAGGGGCGAACCCAGTGGTGGAGGGCTGACCGGGGTGGCACACTCATGTGCAGTGGAACGAAACACGTGAGCCTGGTGACGGTGGTGGCTGCTGCGCTGGTGGGGGCCGGGGCGGCAGGCGGCAGACGGTAAGCCATTGTGCCTCTTTGACCCCACCCCCACATACAGCGTCACAACCCAGTGACTGAGTTGCCTCACCCTGGTGAACACCTAGGGCTCTGATCCTGCTATGGAAGACACGAAAAGCCCAAAAGATGGCACAAAAAGAACTCAAAGTCCCAGAGCCGATAACCCTAAGTGACCAAGAGATTGCCAGCCAATCAGAAGCACAATTCAAGACACTATTTATCAGGATGCTCACAGAACTGGTTGATTATAGTCACAAATTAGAGGAACATATGAAGGCTAAACTAATTGAAATGAATGGAGATGTCCAGGAAAACAATAGTGATGGAAAGGAAAATGGGACTCAAATCAATGGAATGGACCAGAAGGAAGAACAAAACATCCATCCAGAAAGGAATGAAGAAATGAGAATTCAAAAAAATGAGGAGAGGCTTAGGAACCTCCAGGACATCTTTAAATGCTCCAACATCCAAATTATAGGGGTACCAGAAGGGGGAAAGAAACAGCCACGAGTGGAACACTTATTTGAACAAATAATAAAAGAGAACTTGCCCAGTCTGGCAAAGGAAATAGACTTCCAGGAAATCCAGGAAGCTCAGAGAGTCCCAAAGAAGTTGGACCCAATAAGGAACACACCAAGGCACATCATAATTACATTAGCCAAGACTAAAATGAAGGAGAGAATCCTAGAAGCAGCAAGAGATAAGGGGACAGTCACCTACAAAGGAGTACCCATCAGACTGTCAGTGGATTTCTCAAAAGAGACCTTACAGGCAAGAAGGGGCTGGAAAGAAGTATTCCAAGTCATGAAATCCAAAGACCTACAGCCAAGATTGCTTTATCCAGCAAAGCTTTAATTTAGAATGGAAGGACAGATAAAGTGCTTCTCAGATAAGGTCAAGTTCAAGGAGTTTATCATCACCAAGCCCTTACTATATGAAATGCTAAAGGGACTTATATAAGAAAAAGAAGATGAAAAAGATGAACAGTGAAAGGACAGCAAACACACAGTTATTAACAACCACACCTAAAACAAAAGCAAACCAAGAAGACAGCTAGATCAGGAGCAGAACCATAGAAATGAAGAACACATGGAGGGTTAGAAACAGGGGGGTGGGAGGAGGAGAAGGGGGGAGAAGGCACAGAAAATAGCATAGATGGTAGGCAGAAAATAGATAGGGGGGAGGGCGAGAATAGTGGGGGAAATATAGAATCTAAAGAACTTGAGACACATGGTTGTAAACTAAGGGGGGGAGAATGGTGGGGGAGGGAGTGTGCGGGTGGAGGGGAATGAAGGGGGGGAATAGAACAACCGTAATGGTATAATCAAAAAAAATATATTAAAAAACAAAAAAAAAACAAAAATGAATAAATAAAGAACTTCCAGGACAAAAGAACTCTAAAAGAATATGCCTCCACCAAACCAGCTCTACAAGAAATACTAAAAGGACTGCTTTAAGGAAAGAAAGGAAAAGAGACAGAGAGGAACCCTGGTACACAAATGGCAATGAATAAGTACCTATCAATAATAACCTTAAATGTAAATGGATTAAATGCTCCAATCAAAAGAAATACAATAGCTGAATGGATAAAAAAACATGACCCAAACATATGCTGCCTACAGGAGACCCACCTCAGGACAAAAGACCATCACAGACTAAAAGTGAAAGGCTGAAAACAAATTTTTCAAGCAAATGGCCAAGAAAAAATGCCGCGGTACCAATTCTAACATCACACAAAATAGGTTTCAGAAAAAGCTCCATAAAGAAAGACCCAGAAGGTCACTTCATATTACTAAAGGAAAGAATCCACCAAGAAGACATTAACATTGTAAATATATATGCACCCAACATAGGAGCATCCAAATATATGAAGAAAATCCTAGAGGACCTCCAGAAAGATATTGACAGCGACACAATTATAGTAGGGGTTTTTAACACCCCACTGTCAAAAATGGACAGATCTTCCAAACAAAATATCAACAAAGATATAGCTGCACTAAACAACACCCAAGATGAAATGCTTGACTGATATATAGAGAGAACTTCACCCCAAAGAAGCTAAATACACATTTTTTTCAAATGCACATGGAATATTTTCAATAATAGACCACATGATAGGACACAAAAAAAGTCTCAACAAATTCAGAAATTTGAAATCATATCAAGAATTTTCTCTGACCACAAGGGACTGAAATTAGAAACCAACCCCCAAAAAGAAAACTCAAAACACCCAAAACCATGGAGACTTAATGGTATGCTATTAAACAACGAATGGGTCAAGATTGAAATTAGGGAAGAATCAAAAAGATTTTGGAAACAAATGAAAATGAACTCACAACCACCCAAAATTTATGGAACACGGCAAAGGCAGTCCTGAGAGGGAAGTTCATAGCAATACAGGCTTACCTAAAGAAGATAGAAACATTTCAAGCAAAAAACCTAACCCTACGCCTGCAAGAACTTGACAAAGAACAGCAAAGACAGCCCAGAGCAAGTAGAAGGAAGGAAATAACCAAGATCAGAGCAGAATTAAATGACATAGAGACTAAAGGCACAATTCTAAGGATCAATGAATCCAAGAATTGGTTTTTCGAAAAGATAAACAAAATAGAGAAGCCTTTAAGTAGGCACATCAAGAAAAGAAGAGAGAGGACAAAAATAAACACAATAAGAAATGAAAGAGGAGAAATTACAATTGATACCACAGAAGTAGAAGGGATTGTAAGAAATTACTATGAAGAACTGGATGCCAAGAACTTTAAAAACCTAAGTGAAATGGACAAATTTCCAGAAAAATATAATCTTACAAACTCAATGAAGAAGTAGAAAGCCTGAACAGACCTATAACAGCAGATGATATTGAAGCAATAATCAAAAAACTCCCATCACACAAAAGCTCTGGACCACATGGTTTCATAGGAGAATTCTACAAATCTTTTAAGGAAGAGCTAACCCCTATTCTTCACAGACTATTCGAAAAAATTGAAAATGATGGGAAACTCCCAAACTCTTCTTATGAAGCCAGCATCATTCTAATTCCAAAACCAGATACAGACACAACAAAGAAAGAAAATTTCAGGCCAACATCGCTGATGAACATAGACGCTAAAATCTTCAACAAATTATTGGCAAATCGCATCCAACAATACATTAAAAAGATCATACACCATGACCAGGTAGCATTCATCCCAGGGATGCACGGATGGTTCAATATTTACAAATCAGTAAATTGAATACATCGCATATTCAAAAGCAAAGACAAAAATCACATGATCATACCAACAGTTCCATAAAAAGCTTTTGATAAGGTAAAGCATCTATTTATGATAAAAACACTCAGCAAAGTGAGAATAGAGGGAGAATCACTCAATATAATAAAGGCCATATATGAGAGACCTATAGCCAACATCAAACTCAATGGGCATAAACTAAAAGCTTTTCCACTAAGATCAGGAACAAGACAAGGTTTTCCACTTTCACCACTTCTATTCGATATAGTATTGGAAGTTTTTTAGCCACAGCGATCACACAAGAAAAGGAAATATAAAGGCATCCAAGTTGGAATGGAAGAAACAAAACTGTCACTGTTTGCAGATGACATGACAGTGTACATAGGAAATCCTATAGATCCCATACCTAAACTGCTCAACCTAATAAATGAATTTGGCAAAACAGTGGGTTACGAAGTCAATATCCAGAAATCAAAGACATATTTGTATAGCAACAATGAGTCAGCAGAAGCAGAAATCAAGACAAAATCACATTTGGTATAGCAAAAAGAAAAATAAAATACCTAGTAATAAACCTAACCAAGGAGGTAAAAGACCTGTATGCAGAAAACTACACAACACTGAAGAAAGAAATCAAGGAAGACACAAATAAATGGAAATATATACCGTGTTCATGGATTGGAAGAATTAACATCATCAAAATGTCTATACTACCCAAAGCAATTTACAGATTCAATGCAATACCTATTAAAGTACCAATGGCATACTTCACAGACATAGAACAAACACTTCAAAATTTTATATATAGCCATAAATGACCCCAAATATCTGCTGCAGTTTTGAGAAAGAAGAACAAAGTAGGAGGGAGCACAATACCTGATACCAAACTGTATTACAAGGCCACTGTAATCAAAACAGCCTGGTACAGGCATGAAAATGGGCATATAGACTAATGAACAGGACAGAGAGCCCAGAAATAAACCCCAGTCTCTACAGTCAATTAATATTTGACAAAGGGACAATGACATAAAATGGAGTTAAAATAGCCTCTTCAACAAATGGTGTTGGGACATCTGGACAGTTACATTTAAAAAATGATACTAGAGCACCAATTTCCACCATTCACAAAAATAAATTCAAGGTGAATAAAAGATTTAAATATAAGTCGTGACACCGTTAAGGTCCTAGAGGAAAACATAGGCAGGAAAATCTCAGATCTTTCACACAGCAATATTTTCACTGATATATCCCCTAGAGTAAGCGACAAAGGAAAGAATAAACAAATGGGATCTCATTAAAATAAAAAGCTTCTGCTCAGCTTCAGAAACATCATTAAAATAAAAAGAGAACAAACTATATGGGAAAACATATTTACCAAAGATACCTCAGACAAGGGTTTGAACTCCAAAATATGTAAAGAACTCACAGGACTCCACTGTAAGAGAAACAACCCAATTAAAAAAGGGGGAAAGGATGTACACACACTTTTTCAAAGAGGACATATACGGGATCCAGAGACAAATATCGCTAGCTATCAGAGAGATGCTAGTTTTACACAATGAGATACCATTTTACACCAGTCAGAATGACCATCATAAACAAAGCAACAAAAAACAAGAGTTGGAGTGGTTGTAAAGAAAAAGGAACCCTAATGCACTGTTGGTGGGATTGCAAGCTGGTACAGACACTATGGAAAACAGTATGGAATTATCTCAGAAAACTAAAAATGTATCTGCCTTTTGACTCAGCAATTCCACTGCTAGGATTATATCCTAAGAACCCTGAAACACCAATCCAAAAGAACCTATGCACCCCAGTGTTCAAAGCAGCACAATTTACAATAGCAAAGTGCTGGAAGTAACCTAGGTGCCCATTGGTGAATGAATGAATCAAAAAACTATGGTACATTTACACAATGGAATTCTATGCAATAGAAAGAAGAAGGAGCTTCTGCCCTTTGCAGCAGCATGGATGTAACTGGAAAGCATTAGGCTAAGCAAAATAAGCCAGGCAGTGAAAGACAAATACCAGGTGACCTCACCTTTAACAGGAACCTAATCAACAAAACAAACAAACGAGCAAAATACAACCAAAGACACTGAAATTGAGAACAGGCTGACAGTGACCAGGGGGAGAGGGGAGGGAATTTCAGGGGAAAGGGGGTTTGCAGAAACACACATTGACAAAAACATGGGGGTGGTGTGTGAATGGGATGGAGGTGGGGAGAGCTGTGTGGGTGGGCTGGGATGAGAGTAAAAGACAGAAAGCTGTACTTAAACAACAATTAAAATAAAAAAACTACTGGAAGCCCTGGCTGGTGTAGCTCAGTGGATTGAGTGCGGGCCTGCGAACCAGAGGATCGAGGTTCGATTCCCAGCCAGGGCACATGCCTGGGTTGCAGGCTGGTTCCCTGCAGGCCAACTCCCAGCAGGGGACACATGAAAGGCAACCATACACTGATATTTCTCTCCCTCTCTCCTTCCTCTCTGAAGATAAATAAATAAAATCTTTAAAAAAAAACTACTGAAAAAATAAATAAAAGTAAAAATAAATTTATAGCTAAAAAGTCTGATTCAATGTTTCCCAAATAATTGTCCACAGATTTTTGCCACTTTGTGACAATTTTTTTACCACTTTGTAGTAAAATATAGAAAGAAAAAGATGGTGAAGTGGTAGTTAATTCTTTGCTTTCCAGTTTTCCTTTTTCAATTGCAGATGGTAAGAGTATTAATCCTATGCTACATATACATTTATTGATGTTTTATTCATGAAATTAAAGTCTGAGGATTAGAGTTTTATCAGACCAACTTCAAATTAGTAGCGCAACCTTACATGCCAATCTCTCAGTTACACTGGAACGCTTTCAGTGTTGGGGTGCTTTCCTGCTTGGAAATCCCTTCCTCTTTAGAGCCCAGATAAAGCCAACAGAATAAATCTAAATCTTACTCTACATGATTGCCTTTTACATGGTAAAAGACAGCAAGCATGAGGGAACATGGTATACTTGACAGAGACTTTGTTTTATAAGCAGTTGCAGTTCTATGTTGTTCTTCCTATGCAGTTCTATGCAGTTCTTCCTAAACTTCTGTTAGATATGCCCAGGAGCATCCACTCATGAAGAATACTGTGGGGATCAAGGAATATAATGAATGTGAAGTGCCATGCAAGTGACATATTCTAGTTACAAGAGAGCCCCACTTCCATAGGGAGATCTTTATTTAGCACAGCGTCTGCACTTTACAGTGGGTCTTTACTTCCCACAAAATGTTACATTCGGAATTGAGCATAAGGCTGTACTGAATTGTCTTTAGGGTTTAGAGTTCCATCCATGACTCTCTCTCCTGTGTCCCTCCCCACAGCATTAATGAATCTTGTTTCTTTCTGGCCAACTAAAATCTCCAGAATCCTGGAATGGCTATTATTTTGGAAAAACTAGAAGTTTTTTCCTTTTATTTTTGCCTTTAATATTACAACAATGTTTAATCTACTATTTCTAACTGAACAATCTTCTCCTTGGAGAAAATGTCAAGAAGTTTAAAAGGACTACTTTTCCTTTGACATGTGTTCTCATTTTATTACCTCTATTAAACCTATTATTTCCTCCTTCTTGTTGTTACATGAAATATTTCCTTCTAAAGCTATATGAAATTATTATTTGCCAAAGACCTGTGCATTCTGCTCATTAATCTGTGTTCTGAAGTAGATAGAAGAAGAGCATAGTTTAAGAGTGTCCAACTTCCGCCAAGATGAAGGCATAGGTGGAAACACTGTGCCTTCTCCCACAACCAAGTTTGAATACAACAAAGGTTTGGAGAAACAAAGACACAGCCAAAGGACAGAAAATTGAATTATACGGAAGTCCGACTACATTTAACCGTTCATCGGGGACGGTAAGAGGGGCGGAGCCAGTAGCGAGCAGGGTCGGGCAGGACAGGGCCCCCGACCCAGGCGCACAGGCAGACGGGAACCAGTTGGGGTGCGGGGCAGACCGCCGGCGCATATTCGCGCACAGTGAGACAGACCACGCAGGCCCCAGGGAGCAAGGGCTGACGGCGGTGGCACACTCGAGTGCAGTGGGACAAAACGCGTGGGCCCGGTGATGGCAGAAACTGCGGCACCGGTGAGGGCCGTGGCGGCAGGCGGCAGACGGGACGCCAGAGGGCTCTGATCCTGCTATGGAATAGGCACGAACAACCCGAAAGATGGCACAAGAAAAACTCAAAGTCCCAGAGCCAATAACTCTAAGCGACCGAGAAATTGCCAGCCTCTCAGAAGCACAATTCAGGACACTATTTATCAGGATGCTCAGAGAACTGGTTGATTATAGTCACAAATTAGAGGAACCTGTGAGGGCTGGACTGATTGAAATGAAGGGAGATGCACAGGAAACCAATAGTGATGGAAAGGAAACGGGGACTCAAATCAATGGGATGGACCAGAAGGAAGAACAAAACATCCCACCAGAAAGGAATGAAGAAATGAGAATTCAAAAAAATGAGGAGAGGCTTAGGAACCTCCAGGACATCTTTAAACGTTCCAACATCCGAATTATAGGGGTACCAGAAGGGGGAAAGAAACAGCCACGAGTGGAAAACGTATTTGAACAAATAACAAAGGAGAACTTCCCCAGTCTGGCAAAGGAAATAGACTTCCAGGAAATCCAGGAAGCTCAGAGAGTCCCAAAGAAATTGGACCCAAGGAGGAACACACCAAGGCACATCATAATTACATTAGCCAAGACCAAAATGAAGCAGAGAATCCTAGAAGCAGCAAGGGATAAGGGGACAGTCACCTACAAAGGAGTACCCATCAGACTGTCAGCGGATTTCTCAAAAGAGACCTTACAGGCAAGAAGGGGCTGGAAAGAAGTATACCAAGTCATGAAATCCAAAGACCTACAGCCAAGATTGCTTTATCCAGCAAAACTTTCATTTAGAATGGAAGGACAGATAAAGTGCTTCTCGGATAAGGTCAAGTTCAAGGAGTTCATCATCACCAAGCCCTTATTATATGAAATGCTAAAGGGACTTATATAAGAAAAAGAAGATGAAAAAGATGAACAGTGAAAGGACAGCAAACACACAGTTATTAACAACCACACCTAAAACAAAAGCAAACCAAGAAGACAGCTAGATCAGGAGTGGAACCATAGAAATGAAGAACACATGGAGGGTTAGAAACAGGGGGGTGGGAGGGGGAGAAGAGGGGAGAAGGCACAGAAAATAGCATAGATGGTAGGCAGAAAATAGATAGGGGGGAGGGCGAGAATAGTGGGGGAAATATAGAATCCAAAGAACTTGAGACACGTGGTTATAAACTAAGGGGGGGAGAATGGTGGGGGAGGGAGGGTGTGAGTGGAGGGGATTAAAGGGGGGGGGAATAGAACAACTGTAATGGTATAATCAATAAAATATATTTTTTAAAAAAAAGAGTGTCCAATATAGAGCCACATTGCTTGGATTCAAATCCCGACTCTGCTACTTCCTAGTTTTTTGACCCTGGGTAAGCACTGAACCCCTTTGTTTTTTATATACTTCATCTGTAAAAGGCAGGATAAATTTTATACCTACTTCATAATGTTCTTCTAATGAATCAATGAGTTAATGTGTGTAAAGTGCTTAGAATGGTACATGGCACACAGTAAATCCTCAGTAAATATTGAGCATTGATATTATTACTATTCTTGCAGAACCATGTGATCTTTAGGATTTGAGTTATGTTTTCCTACTTTTATCTTTTATGTATGTCTTTATTCAATATGAGCTTATCAAAGAACTCTTTAGGAGGTTCTATGGCTTTTATTAACTGCCTTCTCCTGTTTTTATCAGTATTACTCATGAATTATTTTATTTAAATTTCATTTTTTTGAAATGTCCATCCCATTAAAAAGGAGAGCTCTATTACTATTTTTTACCATGGGTCACAAGATTATAATTCTTTTCTCTGGCCTGTTAGAAATGTGCTCCTCTGGCTCTGGCTGGTGTTGCTCAGTGGATTGAGTGCTGGCCTGCGAACCAAAGGATCAGCAGTTCCATTCTCAGTCTGGGCAGGTGCTTGGATTGAGGGCCAGATCCCCACCCAGTAGGGGGCAGTCAACAGGCAACCACACATTGGTGTTTCTCTCCCTCTCTTTCTCCCTCCCTTCTTCTCTCTTTAAAAATAAATAAATAAATATTTTAATTAAAAAAAATCTGTTCCTCTGGTGTCTGGAGTACACTGATCTAAATATTTTAATTAATTTATTCATCCATTGCCTGTTTCCCAAAAGATATTGAGATGGTTGCCATTTTTTATTATAAGAGGACACCTTATCATTTATTAATAGTTTTCAGAAACACTATCATCACTTTCCTCCCAGTTTCCTGTAGCACACGTATCGTTATCTGGGTCTTTTTTATTTATCATAATTAAGTCCTGAGTAGCAGTTCCCTTCTTCATTGCTTTTCTATCTACGGAGAGATTAAGTTTTCAGCAAGGCAAGGCAAGGCAAGAATTCATCAGGTGTCCTGCATAAGACTTTCAGTAGATGTCCTGCTAGTTGAAGTTCCTTATCACCACTAGATCTTGCCTCTCTGCCAATTTTCGCAACTGGAATAAAGGAGATTTGAGAGATATCTACATGCCTATTGCACATATGCCCACTTCATCTCCTACATAAGAATGAAAGTTTTCAGAAGTCCTTATTCTAAACATTCTTTATACATTCCTAAGACTCATAAATTTTTTAAAAACATCAGCCCTTATCTAGAATTTAGGATTTTTCCCCAGCATGAAGCCACTTGGAATGAAGTACCTATTAAACACTTCTTTGGTATCTAATTCTGTGCTCTCTAGTCACAGTACTTACTACCCTCCACAAAGTCCATGGTTCATTGAGAGCCCTGAGGAAAATGTATAATGCTTAGGCTTCTGGTGGACTTTTTATCATAGGTCTCTGACCATTGCTGGGTCCTCACAGCTGCCCATTCAGCTGATCTTAGTTATTGGTTGTTGGTTTGCTAAATATATTTCTATATGTCTTTCTTCTGGATAGTAATTCTTGGTGCCTTATCTACCCCTCAAACCAGAAAAAGGTCACACTATTCATAGTAGTAATAAGGTTAAACTGGATGTAAGTTTCTTGAGGGCAGATGTCAGCTCTCTGATCTACTTCAGGTTATCAAAGGAGGTCAGTGAAATGCAGTAAAAGAACAATAATTATTTATTGACTATCACCTATGTTTCAGACACTGCTGTTGGGTTAAAGAATACAAAAATGAATAAGACATAGACCCTGCTCTCAAAAACACATAAGCATGGTAGAGATAGGAATATAAACAGTTCATTGCAACACAGTGCAATGACAGAGATGTCGCTCTGCCTGTTATGGGACACTGAGGAGAGGCACCTAGACCAAGTGGAGGAAGTGCTTGTCAGAGTGGCCTCTGATCAGCAGTAATGTTGAACTAAGCTTTAAAGCTTTGCAAAACTGTCTGTTTCAAATGTCATCAATTTCTTTTTAATTAGAGAAATACAATTATTCCACAAAATGAATACTTTTGGATTTAAAGACTGGACAAGAGAAATTGTCATGTATCTGTAGATGGCCCATAAGTAGATTTTGGTGGAAATATATGGGCCCTGAGAGGCCAATATTCCTATTATGTAAGGGAGATGGAATCAGACCTTGTTGGAGAAGAGTTGAGAGTAGAGATAAGAGAACCTGAAGGAGACACAAGCAAGAGATGTCACGATTCTGAGTCCCTGATAGAATGGTATATAGAACCATAATATTAGGCCAGGAAAAAAAAGAGTTGGGGAACAAAAGAGCAGGCTGCCTACAAGTAGTACCTGCTAGGGATAATCCTCCCAGAACGGAAGCTGGCTAGTCCATATCTGGGACCCTAACTATTCTTGTTCTCGGGGGATTCGTAGTCACTGAATGCAATCTAGTCTCTGCCTCAGAGATGGCATCCACAGTTCTTCAGTCAATGCAACAGATCCAGCAATACTGTGGATTCCAACTTTACCTAAGCAAAGTTCCTAGAGGCTTCAAATCTTTAAAAACTCTCTGGTGGTAATAGGATTGTTTCAAATTTTGTTCTTTCACTCTCCATTGGGTAAGGAGCTCAAAACCTGTAGTCAAGGGATGGACTTACTCAATCTGGAGACAGAGTGAAATGAATAACTGTTATCACAGGACAGATAAAGGGACTTGCCAGGTGAGATGAGAGTGGAGATGGGGATTCCAGGCAGAGAGGAAAACGTGAGGAATGACATCATGGTCTGAGCAGAGAAAAGGACAGCAGGTATGCATTGCTGTAACACACAATAGGAAGCAAGAAGTGACAAAAATAAAGATAGCTACATTACAGAGAACTTTGTAGAACAAGTTTGGGAATTTCATTTTATCTAGTAGACAATGTGGACTGATGGACAGAGTTTAAGCAAAGAACTGTGATTATCTGTTTTGTTTTTTATATATCACAGGTAAATCACTTGGGAGGTTATATAGAAAACTACTATAATCAGCTAGATAAGAGCTGAGATGGCCCCAAATCAGAAAGTGATGGTAGGAATGAGGAGAAGGGTATGGATCTGAGGAATATATAGGCAGTAAAATTGGTAGAATGTGATTGGAAGAGAAACAGGGGTGGAAATGGAGTAGATGATGCCTGGGTCTGTAGCTTGGATGAAAAGTCATTTTCACAGTGTCTGCCATATAAAAGGTATTTGATAAATATTTAAATAAATATACTTTACAGTCATGGTGATTGCTTTTTTCTAAAGTTAGTATTGTTACTAAAATGTATACTTAATAGGAAGGCAAGAGATTAAGACTCTAGTTTCAATTCACTCACTCTGTGAGGTTAAGAAACTCACACTGTATCTCATTTCAAAATGAGAGAGTTTGACCAGCTAAATTCTGAAGTGCTTTTCATCTTTGACTTTTCTAGCAAAATACTGTGGACCAATATTAGAAACATATTATAATTATGACAATGATTCCTAGGTAAATGTACTCCAAATTTCAAATAACTATCTTAAAATGAATTTTTTGAAAAGTCTTCTAATTTAAGGACTACAAGTATTCTTTTATATAATTTCTTTTTTCTTTCTTTGTTGGGAATCACTCTGCCTGGTTTCAGGAGTTGTAACTGCCCCCCATGGCTAAGGCTGAGTGAGCGACCTCCAGTCTGAGAGCCACTAAAGAGACAAAGCTTATCTCTGGCAGCAGCACTGCTTCTGCTTCATCCCCTGCCCCCAATGCTTGGTCGATTAACCAGAGATGGGTAAGAACCTTCAGAGGGGGGGCAACCTAAGCCAGATACAACCACTTGGGAGGCATCAAGAAACGGCTTGGGGGATGCAACAAAGAAAGACTGATGGACCCTCACCACCACCACCCCCAGCTATTCTGACATAGCCTGAGTCCCCATTTCCTCTGGGAGAAGGGCTTCCTGGCTCTAACCCACTTAAGCCTGAAAGCCTATGATGGGGGAGGTGGCGCAGCCCCTTGCCAGCTAAGCGGGATCTGGGGTGATCAGGCATAAGAAAGAGTTTCCTGTGAAGCCTGCTTTGCTAAGAGTGCTTTCATTCACATGATAAGGGTCTGAGCAGAAAATGAGTGTGTCTCCCAAAGTTTTTGCCACCCCCTTACCTGACAGACACTGACTCAGACTAATTCCTCAGATTTCTTTGAAATGTTATCTACTGTTTGATCCTTGCCACCTGGCATTGATTGATGAGCTTTACCTGTATTCCTGTGTATTACAACCTAATAAAAGTCGTTGAATAAGAGGTTCTTGGTCTTTCTCCTGTGAGAGATTGACCACCTCTCCTCCCCAAGCAGATCATGTCTTGATAGTTTCACTTTCATTCATGGCAGATGGGGGGACTTGCTGGCAAAGTTGCCCCCACATCTCTTAGGTATAACTTCTTCTTGAATATGCTGCCTTGTATGTCCAAAACTGTATAAGAGACTGTGACATGTTATAGATCACCTGCTATATATTGTTCAGTTCCAGGTACATTTTCACCATTCAAACTGTTCTTGAGCTGAATTAAATTGTGTTTCTCTGCAGAAATTTAATTCTGTTCCCAAATACTTTAGTACTTCAAGTATACATTCATTCATCCATTCATGTATAGTGTACATAATCAGATGCAAAAACAATAAGACAGTAATAGTTTACTCAAGAAGTGAGTATAAAGAGTAAGTAGCAGACCAGATAAGATATGTGTAAAGGATTATATAATATGTGCTGGGAAGTGAATGATACTGTATGGAAGAGGTACAAAGTGATGTGGCCATTAAAATAGAGAATTATAACTTCCAGTAAAAATAAAGAAGGAGCTCCTACCCCTCATGACAACATGGACAGATCTAGAGAGCATCATGCTAAGTGAAAAAAGCAAGGTAGTGAAAGTGTTAGGTATGGTATTTGTTAGACAAATACCATATTAGGTTCCACCATATAAGTGGAATCTAATCAACAAGGCAAACAAGCAAGCAAATTATAACTAAAGACATTGAAATAAAGAACAAACTGATAGTAACCAGAGTGGGGAGGGGGATAATGGGAAAAACAAGAGGTAGGGTCATCAAGGACTATGTATAAAGGACCCATGGACAAAGCCAAAGTGGTATAGGATTGAAGGTGGGAGGTAGGAGTTGGTGAGGCAGAGAGTAGTGAAGGTAAAATGGAGAAAATTGCACTTGAACAACAACAAAAAGGAAAAGAAAAAATAGAGCAAAAGCAGCTGTCTAGGAGGTCCTGTATTAACTTGATATACAGAAAATTATGTAGCTATCATTGAGGTGACTGGTGGGGAACTGAAGTGTACCATGTGATCTAGTACACAGTTTCTACTGGAATTAAGCTAATAAGACCAAGTAATGACCAAACTCTAGCTTTTGGTTTTACCTGATAAACAAAATGTATGAAGAGATTATTAGACTGGAAATTAGAATTCCTGGGATCCATTCTCATCACTAGACACATCTGAATTGGGTGACCTTTGACAATCAATTCAACTTGTCTTATCCTCTAGTTTCTTCTGAAGGTTCACTGGAAGTATTTGTTTAGCCTTATGAAGATCAATGGACATGATGATTAGAATTAATATTTTTAGCCAATGGTCACTAGTGCTTGCTGTGGCCTGTGCAACTGTCTGAAACATTTTAAAGTGTTAATTCACTTAATCCTCACAGTAACCTATTAAATAGATTTTCTTGGATTTCCTTTTGTATAGGTGATACCACTTGGGCACCAGTAACTGCCCCAAGGTCATGCATCTACAGAATAGTGAAAAGGTATCAAACCCAGGCAATATGACTGCTGAGCCCTTTGATCATCATGCCTTATTGCCTCTCTTATACCAGACAACATTTTGTAAATGATGATATAATATTAATTGTGAATGGTAATTCTGTGCTAATGAAGAAGGCTTATCAGTTCAGACTAAAGATAAATAGAGGTAGCAACTTGATTAAACTGGAAAACAGGCATATTACATATATCTTGTAAATTAAAACTAGCCCCCTTATACTCTCTTCTTGTGGTTTGGTCTGCTCAGGAGATAAAATTACAAATGATATTTACACAGACTCTTAGCACTTGAAAGTCCTGTAGTGATTATCTACAGGACTAGCCTACCCTTTTCACTGAATGTTTAAAGATATGCCCAGAAATTTAAGTGATTTGGCTAAAGTCACACAGTTTGGAAAGCAGAGAACCTCAAACTATTTGGTGATTATAGAACTTAAAGTAAAAAGAGTGGGATGTTCTCAAAAGCTAATGCTACATTTTTGTCCATTGGTGAATGGAACTCTTGCCAAGGTATTTATCAATAACTGAATAGTTGAACTGTTTCTATAAGTCAATGTTAGGTACATACACTCTTCACTTATAATACTTCTTATAGAAGATAACTTAAAGTAGAACCTGTATTTGTATTATATCACTTGCCCATGACATAAAAATCTACACATTTATCTTATTTTACATTCACAGTATAAGAAGAAACTCTACTCACTATGGGTAGATCGCTTTCTTATTAGTCACTCGAGGAATTTTTTTTTAGACAAGGGAATTTGAGCCTGTTGCAAGCACCACTTTGAATCCTCATCACTTAGGGGAACAGGGAATCATTTCCTGCTTACTGAGTTTCACTGTTCCACTACTTGCATCTTTGTTAAGTGATTAAAGCCTATCTGATAAACAAATTAAACTGTGTTCCTGTCTGATAATGGCTTTCTGTGTGGTTCTGATAAGATGTATCTTTATATAGAAGCTTTCACTAAAGGAAGGTAGGGTCTCAACACAAAGCCAGTATAAGTGGAAATCTGGGGAAGGGTATGTAAAATAAAACAATCATAAATGAAAAATGGTAATAAAAACATAAGCAAAACTATTATTTATAAAATGCTTGATCTGTCCCAGAAATGTGGATTCTGAAGGGGAATGCCTTAAATGTTCTTTGAGAGAGTTAAATAAAGATCAGAACATTTTTTTCTGAATTCAGTTATTTTCTAATTTGAGAGTTTCTTTATATGCAACTTGGAGATAAGGCTTGGTCACCTAAGGCTCAGGGATTTGTAAATATTATTTTCTATTTTCTCAAAATGAGTTTGGGAGAAAAGAGAATTTTATCTTTGGGTGTGTCTGAGTTAACATAGACCTAAATCTTCCTTACAAAATCCAAAAATTAAACTTAGAACCATCTTTCAATTAATTAATTAATCAATGAGTCAACTCTTTAAACAAATATTTATTGTGCATTTTCAAGATACCAGACCCTGAGAACAATTTGTTCAAAAAAAAGACCAAACCCATTTACTTCACTGGATGCTATCCTGGCCCAGCCCCAGATACACCTCAAAAAAGGGAGGTATTGATTTTTTCCCATGAGTGCCTGAACTGTGGGTTCCTCTCCATACCGAAAGAGCAGAGTCAAGGGCCTAAAAATGCTTTAGTTCAATGGCAAGTCTCAGACCCACAGCTATGATTTAGTCAGAATATAATCCTTTGGTGACTGCTCAGTGCCCACAGGTTCAGGATGTTGGCACAGAAACAGATGATATCTATCTGGGCTGGTGAAAGCACATGATCTTCTGTGAACATGTGATAAAGCATGCACCCAGAACAACCCCCAAGCAGCAGGCTCTGTGGTCACTTGCTGTCAAGAACATTTCCACTGTCACAAGAAAAGGCAGGAAGGAGTGGTTCTTCCAGAGATCATACCCCAGAACCCACATCCTTTCCTCCTCACTGCTGCTCTACTCTTCCCCAACAGCGTTTTCAAAGTACATACATTTTATTGCAATATACAAAGCTCTCAGGATATAAACTATATCTGAGTAAATAATTATAAGTATAGTTTTATTACTTTAGCTTGGTATTTGCTGACACATAAAACAAATTTTTATCATCATCTTCATTTTGCTTTTTTAAAAATTGGTTTGAGAGAGAAAGGAAGGGAAGAGAAGGGAAGGGGGAAGAAGAGACATCAATTTGTTGTCCCACTTATTTGTGCATTCATTGGTTGATTCTTTTTTTTTAAGATTTTATTCATTTATCTTCAGAGGGGAAGGGAAGGAGAGAAGGAGAGAAATATCAATGTATGGTTGCCTCTCATGCATCCCCTGCTGGGAACTGGCTTGCAACCCAGGCATATGCCCTGACTGGGAATCCAACCGCAATACTCTGGTTCACAGGCCCATGCTCAATCCGCTGAGCTATACCAGCCAGGGCCATTGGTTGATTCTTGTATGTGCCCTGACCAGAGATGGAACCTGCAACCTTCGTAGATCAGGATGATGCTCTAACTAAATGAGCTACCAATCAGGGAACTTGCTAACTAATTTTAACTCTCGTCCTTCCCCAACCCCACCTAACCCCAATTCCAGAGTTATTTTCTTTGCTTTTTTGGAGAGGTCCTTTTTATCTTGCCCTCAGGTCCACACCTCATTTTCAAGACAAAGCTTTCACCTTAACTGCTAGATTCTAACCTAATAAGCCCATCTAGATTTTCTACTCTAGATTTCCCAGGAAAAGTTGATAAGTGGAATGTGTTTCATAAAGCTTTAGGGATCTGGCAAACACAATATGAGTCAACTTCTGAACAAATGAGAAAAACAACAATGCAAAAATAAGGTAGCCAGTCTTAATGATATTTTATTTGTTGCATCTTATTTGAAATGTCGGTTTAATGTGGGGGACATTATGAAACTGGTATGTATGAAGAGGTTAGGGACAGAAATAGTGAGGGTCTGGAGTTATATAATTGGTTCATTTAAAAATACTTATTGAAGCCCTGGCTGGCATAGCTCAGTGGATTGAGCATGGGCCAGATGATCGCGGTTCAATTCCCAGGCCGGTTCCTTGCAGGCTAACTACCAGCAGGGGATGCACAAAATGCAACCATACATTGATGTTTCTCTCCCTCTCTCCTTCCCCTCTAAAGATAAATAAATAAATAAAAATCTTAAAAAAAATAAATAAAAATACTTATTGAAGACCTCTTATTAACAACACCAACGACAGCAATAAGCATTTCTGAAGGGTTAATTTGTGTCAGTCGTTATGATAAACACTTTCTATGTTTAGATTATATAATTTTATTTTTACAATGACTATATGAAATTGTAATTACTATTACTTTTGTTTGAAAGTAAGAAAATCAAGAGCTATGGAAGTCCGGTGGCTTGTCAAGGTCGTAGAGCCTGTGTATATTTGTCCCAATATTTGAACCCAGTTGTCTGATGTTAGAATCTATGTATGTGCTTATTACCAGGCCCAAGTTCATATGCCTTGTGCTGGACACTCAAAAAAATTAATTAACAAGACAGCATTTTTGCTTGCATGGAGTTTACAGTCTAATTGTGTATATAGTCAAATAAATTAATGTCATACATCATAATAAGGGCCATGATACACTCAGAACTTGATACTGTGAGAGAACATCACTTATCTTTTTCTTTCTGCCTAATTCCCCTCTTAAACATTATGTAAATGAATACTAAATTAATCTTCCCAAGAAACTGGATCTTTATACTTATAAGACTATAAGAGCCTAAACCTTCCTCAACTAAAACATACTTCAATGAAAACTAAAAAAACTAAGAAAGTTTACTCTAGAAAAGTGAAGACTCAAGATCACAGTAGTTATTTTTACATGCTGAAGGAGCTAGTTTACAGAGAAACAAGAAAAGAGAAACACTGTCGAAACATGTGTCGACAGTCTGTAGCTTAGAGTGCCTATCATGTGCCAGGGACTATGCTTGGTTCTGAGGATACTAAAAAGAATCCTAAAAGTACTAAGAAGTATGAAAGGCAAACCTGAAAACTATTAACTATTAAAATAAATGGTTTTCACACACTAGGGCAAGATCAATAATCTCTTTGAGAGAAGTAAATAGGGGGATATGTTGAACAAAAATAATCATGGAACCATGAAAAGAAAAGCAATCAGATCTAGGGCATCTGAAACAAACAAATGCTGTTATGCTTTTGTTGTTTTGAGGGTTTTGATTTTGAAAGTTAGGTTTGGACTCAGTCCTTCCAGGCTCCAAGTCCTGCTTTAGTTGCCTACTAGCTTTATGATCTTGAGAAAGACACTTCAACTTTGTGAGTAGAAATTTTCTCATTCAGAACCATGAGGAAAATAACTCACATCTCAAAGAAATTAATTAAACAACAAAAGATGTGACAAATGCTTTTATATATGAATAAAACCAATAAGTAATTGTTAGTTTCACTCTTTTATTTAATGCCACAGAGACTTGTATGGGAAAGACATGTTGAAAATGCTAAAGTTCAGTACATAAAAGAACAAGACCAGAAACAAGCAAGTAGAAGATTGTGTATTATTTGAAGCACTTTGGTTATAAATGACAAAAATGTAACCTGAATTAGATACAAAAATAAATAAAAGAGTGTAACTGTTTATATAACTAAAAATCTGTAGTAGGTGAGCTTGGGTCCAGGGCCTCAAATCACATTGTCAGGTATTTCTCTTAATCTTTTTGCTCCTATTCTTCTGTATTTTTTCTTAGTCATCCTCTCATTTATAGTAAAAATAGTTCATCGCTTCTCGGCCTTTTGGCTAAGATCAAGTGCAGTATCTGTTCTTATCAGTTTAATATAGTAAAAATAGTTCACAACATCTGTAAGCATACATGGTCTTTACTGCCTACGGTTTTGAAGTAGAGAAATTTTAGACATTGTACTGATCTCTAAAAAACCCCTGTATCTTCTGGAGTCATGTACCCACCTCTGAACTAATCATCATATCTACATAAGGGAAGACAACTCTGACAGACCAACATGAATCACATACTCAGCATAGTTGTAGGATACCATCTCTCTCAAGACTGTGTTGGGCAGATAATTTAGGTTGGTCAATAGATATTTCACCTCCCTGAGTATAGTTCAGAGTTGAGAAGGTACAGTTTCTAGAAAAGCAGAATTTCATTCTCCAAGGAGGAGAAAAGTATGAAAACAAATAAACAGAACAAAAACTGATGTGCACAACTGGAAAAGAGATTGAAATTCAAGATACATAATAAGGTTGTTCATGTTATAGGAGCAGTTGAGATGAAGCAAATAGAGTGTGGTATTTATCACCAATACCCATGCTAAAAAATGAAACTAAATATTTAAGACAACCATTAGTTTCAGTAACACTCTTTGATTCTGGCATGGGGATCCTGCCCTAGCTTCCACATTTTACAGGAACTCATATCATAAACACAGCAAAACTGAACTCATTTGAAAACACAGTGGTGCTTCTGTTCTGGAGATCCAGGGTCCAATGATGGCCTAAGGGCATACAACCCTATATTTGCTCTTATAACTAATAACTTTTACCCCTCCAGAGAAATGCTTCTACACATCCTTTGTCCTTTGTTGTCAAAATTAAAAGCAATTATGTCTTAATACCATTAAGTTGGTGGATTGTGGCACTTTGAAACAGATATTGCATGGCATTAGTAGAGGTTTGAATGGCAGACCTCTTAGGAGAGAAAAAAAACAAAATTAATTAACTTGTCAAATTTCTGCTCTGATAAAATGAATGCAAAAAGTTCTTGTATAAAAGATTAACATTAGTGCCAATAGTAGTGCCAATTGTCTATTTTCTTTCTTCTCTTTGTATTTCAATTTGCAGTTCCATAGAGACTCACCAACTAGTACAGGTTACGCATGACAGATGAGAAATGTTTTGCTATGTCAAACAGTACACATTATTCTTAATTTTAGATATATGTAGCCAACATAATATGCATAATACTCAAGCAGTATGGCATTGATTCTTTACATTGGCAAGTAAACAAATGTTGAACTCTAGAATTGGAATATCTTTATTTTTATAAAGATATGCAATGTGATTTAAATAACTTCAAATATTAATTTAAAAATTCAGCTTAAATATTTAAATTAAAATTTTGATATTATGTATTATAATTTATATTTGCCCTTTAATTTTAATGCATATAAATATTTTAGAAGAAAAATAACTTTCTTGAAAGCAAAATTTATTTTATTTATAAAGTCTACATTTAGTTTGATTCATATTTTATTTTTTATTTATTTTAAAGGTTTTGTTTATTTTTTTTTAAGATTTTATTTATTTATCCTTAGAGAGGAAAGGAAGGAGAGAAGGAGAGAAACATCAATGTATGGTTGCCTCCTGCTGGGAACTGGCCCGCAACCCAGGCATGTGCCCTAACTGGGAATCGAACCGCAATCGTGTGGTTCATAGGCCGGCGCTCAATCCACTGAGCTACACCAGCCAGGGCGGTTTTGTTTATTTTTAAGAGAGGAGAAGAAAAGGAGAAAGAAACAGAAACAGCAATGTGTTGTTGCCTTTCATGTGCCCCCCAGTGCGGACTTGCCCTACAACCCAGGTATGTGAGCTAGGCTGGAATTGACCTAGTGACCCCTTGATTTGCAGGCCAGCATTCAATCACTGAGCCACACCAGCCAGGGATAATTTTTATTGTATTTAAATATATATGAGGTCTGTCCAGAAGGTGTCCAGCTGTGAAATATGAAAAAATGGAGACATTTCTTGAAGAAGATATAAGAAACATTGTACATAGAACAATGATGACTCAGTAGCCTTCAAAGTAGGCACCTTGGGACTGCACACAATTCTGTAGTCCCAATTGCCACCAGTTGCCTCATCATATTTTCCTGAATATCATTGATGATCTGATATCTTTTTCTTATCAAAGGTGATTTTAGTTTTGGGAAAAGCCAGAAGTTAAAGGGCAGTAAATCTGGGCTGTAGTGGGGCTGAGTCATCTGGGTGATTTGATGTTTTGCAAAAAAACTCTGCATAAGAAATGATGCATAAGGGCACAGGTTGTCATGATGAAGCTACCAGTCACCAATTGCCCATAGCTGTGGCCTTCTGAATCATCTGAATAATTTACTTGGAGGAATGTTCAAGCTTAATAAAAAATTTGATGTTGATTTGCTGCTCTACTTGCTCAGTCATTTTCAATGCCACAGCCACACAGAACACATGCTCACTAGTAGAAAATAATGTGCTTGTGGGTTCTGGCTCTTTGGCTACTTTTTCTTCTTCTTCTTCCCTTTATATTTATTGTTACAATAAGCGTCTATTAGCTGTGATGACCTGAGCATATTCTGTTCTGAAAATCTGAGATAGCCTTATTAACAATAAAACCAAAGAAAAGTAATTCAACCCCTGGACTACCCTAAACTTTAATTCAATATTTGCTATATGCCTAATATATATTAATGACAGCATATCTAGCAGTATAATGATTGTATAAAAGATTGTCCTTCCTATGAAAGCTTATAGTTGAAGAGGAATTTTACTCATACAAACTCAAATATTAAGTGTAGTCAATTAAGTGCAAATTAAAAGAAAAAAGAAATTTAGACTCAGATAAAGAGCTCAATTTGAGATGAAGTCTTCAAATATAGCTTTGAGAAAGAGGTGATATTAAGAGAAATTGAAATATAAGAAGGGACCCATGTACCACAGGATTTCCCCTCTGTGGGTATTCTAGAAATCCATCTGTATCAGTGTACCAGCTGGCATTGTTGTGAGAGAGGCTGTTTTTGTCTTTGGTGAATATTTTTGAAGGCTCAAGTTATTTCCCCATTTCATAATGGGTGATTTATGAGCACACCTGCCCACACTGCACTGAGTGTTCAGCAATTTTTGACCAAAACCAGCAAGACCCTTGTGCCTTACCTTCTCTATTCACCTGACATCTCCACAAGCAACTGTTTTCTCATTTTTCCAGAAAAAAAGTCCTCATAGGGAAATATTTTGCCAATGTGGAAGAGCTGAAACAAAAACTGGTGCAAACACTAAAGAGCATCGGAGTTGAAGAGTTCAAAATCTCTTTTGAACAGTGGAAAAAACATCTTGATATGTGTATTGCATTAAATGGAGAGTACTTTGAAGGTGACTGAAGTTTAAACATGTAAGAATGAATACACAATTTTTATAAATTCCATTTTGGGGATCCCCCTCATAGCATACATAAAAGCTCTTTACTAAACTTACCCAGCAAGCCTTAAATTACAACCAGGAAAGCCAGTTCTTACTGAACACTTAAATGTCTCTAATAAGAAAAGCTGTCGTCCAAAATACCTTCCACATTACCCCCCAAAATAGTCGTTTTAAAAAATACATTTTATTTATTTAATTTTTATAGAGGTGAAGGGAGGGAGAAAGAGAAGGAGAGAAACATCAATGTGTGGTTGCCTCTCATGTGGCCCCTACTGGGGCCCTGGCCCACAACCCAGGGATGTGCCCTGATTGGGAATGCAACTGGCAGCACTTTGGTTTGCAGGCTGGTGTTCAATATAATGACATAAAACAAAACATACAATATAAAATAAAGCTGGCACTTTATATAATGGACATTATCACTTCTTCACAGGGAGAAGTCTGTGCCATTATTTAGAGTGTTGTGTGTTCATACTTGATGAGTCTGCTAGTGTGTTACATTTACTAAATTAAATGAGGACACAAGTGAACACTCTGAGTGATATGATACCTGGCCCAGGAAACTTAAAATAGTAGTTTGAATCATGGGGCTCTTGGTGGCAAAAAATGCTACTTATTTGGAAATCATTGTCTTAATCTGTGTTTTCTCTTGCAAGCACCTAGATTGTTACTGTGGTATCTGTCACTGTGTAATCAGATAGCAGCCAACCCAGCCACTTTCATAGTAGTGAAACCTCTTGCTGACAAATTATGGCATACTATGAAAGAGGGTCCATATAAAATTGTAAGAGCCAGTCATGAGAGGTGGAGTATTGGAGGAAAGTAGTTGATGGAACCCATAGGCTGGACCTGGACAATGGGAAGCTCCTTGTCTCGTCTCCTGTCCTTGGAATGTGTTCTGCGTACCATTCCCACAATGGTAGCCATTCCAAGAACATAGACTTGAGAGGATGAAGTGTTGTTGAGACCATCTGGACAGTACAGATGACTGAACCCAGTTAAGGCCTCTAACTTTTAAGATTCTGGTGGATGCAGCAGAGATCCATCTGTCTTACAGATTCACCCAAGACAAACCTCAAGTTGCTTATTAAACCAGCCACCTAACAATCTACAGTAGTCTACCTATTTCTTCAGTCTCTTCTTGTCCTCTGTATACACAGGCCGGTTTGTGAATCAGTATGGCATCAGACCGATTGTTATTCTCTTGAACTAGAGGTAACAGTGTTCCCATCTAGTTACCAAGACAACTCTCCTTTCTCTGGCCTTCATGCTTGAAAAATTATTTCTCCAATTTTTCCACCACTTCTTCTCTTTTCTACTCCAACTCTCTCCTCCCTTTAAAAATACCCTTATCTCTCCCTGTTTTTTTTTCTAGATTAGAATATTTCACCCAATTGGACTCCGTGCCTACCTGACTTAATGCCTCCTTCCTATGTGAATACTGAGAGCTGAAAATACACTCAAGGTCCTAGCAAGGGGGCAAAATTTACCACCAGGCTTTCTACCCTCTTCTTTCACAAAATCTATTTCCTAGCTAGCAGAAGTCAAATTTAGATGATAAATATACATAAATATAAAGAAGAGTGTTTTTTACTTCTAGATCTCTTTTTTGTCTGTTGGGTCTGCCCCATCTCCCATAATTTCCCATGTTTTATTTTTACCTGAGGAAGCTTGAATACGTCAGACAAGGAAACAAACTCTATGTCTTCATGAGGGTACAGTCTCTTCAACATTTACTCTCTGTGTTCGTATCTTGAGACAATGTGAAAATATGAAGGACTGGTATCTCATTAGAAAACTGAAATCATACTATGTAGGTCAACTATCAATTTGAAATGGAAGCCATGTGTGTGGGGTGGGGGGGGGGGAAGTCCTCCATTTCTTCACCGTGTTCCTTTAAAATAGAACCTGTAGTGGAAATAAATTGAGCAGGTCTGATAGTTAGTGGAAATCAGAAGTGTCTGCTCATGACTCAACAACTCCAAGAGTTTATCACTGCAAAACAAGTTTGTGGTTTTGACCGTTACACCATTTTACATGTTTTTTTTCCTTAGTCATACATTTCTCTTATCTATAAGTGAAATAAGTCATTGGTTAAAATTATAAATCATAATGAACATTTATGTTGAAACATAATATGTTAATGAAGAGCAAAAAAATGACCACTCAGAATTCACCTGAAGAATATCTTTAAAAATAGTAATTGTGAAAATTTTAGATTTATAAAATAGTAGATAAGCCATAAAATTATACATCAATTACCATGCATTTGCCATGCCATTTTGTCATAATCATTTTCTCTCTCTCTTTGTACCAAATGAATAGTTTTTAAAGTATTTTTATTGATTGTGCTCTTATAGTTTTCCCAATTTTCTCCTGTTTATCCCCCCTCTGCCCTGCCCCCAATCCTCCAGCATTTCCCCACCATGAGTTCATGTCCATGAGTTGTACATATAAGTTCCTTGAGTCCTCTGTTTCCTATACCATTTTTTATCTCCCCCTGTTTATTTTATGCCTACTAATTATGCTCTTTCTTCCCTGTACATTTTCCCCCCATTCCTCTCTTTCCCTCTCCACTGAAATCCCTCCACGTGATGTCCATTTCTCTGATTCTATTTATGTTCTAGTTGTTTGCTTAGTTTTTGTTTTCATTGTTTTTCTTTTCTTTTAGGTTCATTTGTTGATAGTTGTGAGTTTGCTGTCATTATACTGTGTGTGTTTTTTATTTTCTTTTTTAAGATAAGTTCATTTAACATTTAATATAATAATGGCTTAGTGATGGTGATCTCCCTTAACTTGACCTTATTTGGGAAGCACTTTATCTACTTTTCTATTCTAAATGAAAGCTTTGCTGGATAGAGTAATCTTGGATGTAGGTCCTTGCCTTTCATGACTTCAAATACTTCTTTCCAGTCCCTTCTTGTCTGCAAGGTTTCTTTTGAAAAATCAGCTTATAATCTAATGGGCACTTTATGGAGGTAACTTTCTCCTTTCCTCTTGCTCCTTTTAGAATTCTCTCTTTATTTTTAATCTTGGGTTACTTAATGATGATGTGCCTTGGTGTGTTCCTCTTGGGGTTCAATTTCTTGGGAACTCTCTGGGCTTCCTGAACTTCCTGGAAGTCTATTTCCTTCATCAGATTGGGGAAGTTTTCCTTCATTATTTCTTCAAACAAGTTTTCAGTTTCTTGCTGTTGTTCTTCTCCTTTGGGAACCCTTTAATTGAATATTGGAATGTTTCAGGTTGTCCCATAGGTTTGTAAGACTCTCTTCGCTTTTTTAAATTCTTGTTTCTTCATTCTGTTTTAGTTGGGTGCTTATATTTTCCTTTTGCTCCAAATCATTGTTTTGAGTCCTGGTTTCCTTCTTATTATTGTTGGATCCATGAATATTTTGCTTTATTTCATTTTGGGTATCTGTCATTTGTTGTTGTTGTTTTCATTTTTTGACCAAGCTCAGTCAGATCTGTGAGCATTTTGATTACCAGAGCTTTACATTCTCCATCGGATAGGTTGGCAATCTCCTCAACTCTTAGTTCTCTCTGAGGTTTTGCTCTGTTCTTTCATTTGGGCCATACTTTTTTGTCTTGGTGCACCCAGTAAGTTGTAAGGGAGCAGAACCTTAGATATTCACCCAGGCAGGGCAACCCTCTTTGATGCACTGCAGTGCTGCCTGTGGGGGAGGACCCAGAGAGGGAACAATGCAGCTCAACTGCTGGTTTCTAGCACGCTTTCCAATGACTCTCATATGAGACTGGGAGTTTTTTCCACAGTCAGCTCTAAGTTTCAGTTTCCCCTTAAGTCAGCCATGCCTGCCAGGTCCACCACCTTGCCTTGGTTTTTCTGAGCTGGCCCTCACAGTCTGCCACCCTATTGATCTGGTTGCTTTGGTTGATTTTTTCTTTAATTCCTCGGTTGTCAGAATTCCATGAAGTTTGATTTTCTGACACTTCTGGTTGTTTATTAATTTTAGACTGGTTGTTTATTAATTTTAGATTGGTTGTTATCCTTCTTTTGGCTGTTCGAGGATGTGAAGGGTTTCTACCTATGCCTCCATCTTGGCCAGACCTCCAAATTAATCTATATCTCTCCTTTTAAAGTAATAACATTGATGGATACACTAAAAAAACCTACACCCATTCTTTCTTTTTTTTACTTCTTTCCTCAGAAATCAACACTCTACTGAGTATATGCATATTATTTCTTTATTTTATTTTAATTTTTGTTCAAGCACAGTTTTCTGTCTTTTATACATTAATATATTTATAAGTATAGGATATTTTAAATTTACATGTTTTCTAATATTACAATGTACTTATATTGATTGTCCAAGAAATCCCAACCTAATAAGTATTCCATACCACATCAAGATATCTTTAGCACCTAATTAAACTCTGAAAAAATAAGTAATTGGAAGCTAAGCATGAATATTATTTATAAAATGTGTTTGTATGTGTGTGTGTCAAACAGGCTCTAAACATCAGGAGCACAAATCAAATCATCAATAATACATTTGTATATTTCTGACTCAGAAAAAAAACCCTTCAATATTCATTTTAATGCATATATTTTTATCTTTGACTAAATTGTGGTTTTTAAAATGACATTTCAATCTGCCCATGAATTGTATTCTTTCGACTGGTTCTGGAAGATGGCGATGGAGTAGGAGGGAGCAGATTTCACTTCCCCCTATACACAAGAGAAAAACCTGCCAATCTACAGAGGAACAGAACAAACAGCAAACAGTACCCCTGCATATATAAAAATAAGAGACCAAAAATAGTAGCAGACACTGAAAAACCACATGGTAAGGAGACTGCTGCAGGGCAATAAGGTCCCAGAAACCATCACGGGGAGAGGGGCAGCTGTGGCCTCACCCAGTGCCCTGGACTGGGTCTACCACAGACTTTTTGGGACAATGCGCCTGGCATAAAGTCCTTGGGAGAGAACAGGGTCAACTGCTCCCTTCCTCTCCAGCCAAGCAGGGTTTGAGCAGCACCAGAAGAGACCTGGTTGCTTGAAGTTGCAGAGAGGGGAATAAGGACAAACAGGCAAACACACATGGGCCATGATCACCTGCAGAGTCTGTAGTCACTGGCTTGGGAGAGTTGAGAGCCCTGAAGTGATGTGCACTGACCTTGATAGTCACTGGTCTGGCTGGAGAATTGGGTTGTACTGAGTGGCAGGCTTGAGTAGGAGGAATTCCTCAAAAAGTAAAACTGTTTTCTGAATTCTCCCACAACAGCTGCTCGGCCTACTCCCCACCTAGTCAGGTGACAGCAATCCTGAGTAGATGGAAGGCCCCGCGTTCCACCATACCACTGGGACCAGTTAAGGCCCAAAACCACGGAACCCAGGCAGCCTGGCTGGGCGCGCTTGTGAACCCGCACCCCAACCCACGGCGATGACCTGCAAGGAAAGAGTGCTCTAAAAAAGACCTGGATACCCCAGATGGACCACTGGGGAAACACACCAAACTAGCTCTTGGGAGAGTGCTCCCAAGACTGGCTGAGTACACTTAGGGAAAAAAGAAAGGACACACCAATTGCTCTTCAGCTTCCTGCACCCAGCGAGACTCGAAAAACCGGTTTGGCCGCTTTGAAACCAACAAGAGGTGGGCTTTTGTTTGTTTGTTTGTTTCTAAGTAATCTATTTTTAACCAACCTTTTTTTCATTTTTATTATTGTTTTATCTTTCAACACCTTTTCCTCTCTTTCCTTCCTTCTTGTTTTACTTCATCTTCCTTTCTTTCTAATCTTATCTCTTGTTTCTTCCTGGTCCTGCTTTTTTTTAATACCCACAAATAAGACAAAAAACCTGGAACTGTGAAAGGGCCAGAGTTGGACCCAAAGAGGGGGCATCCCAACAGTTGAGACAGTCATACAAATTTTACATTGCTATTGCAAAGAAACTACAAGTTACCGCATATTTGTATTATGTGTTTCATTATTCTTACATCTTTTATTTTAATAGTACTGTTGTATTCCTTTTCTTTCTTTCTTTGCTTGACTGGTTATCAAGAAATTCAAAGAGCTTACAATGAGCTACCAGAAACTACAACGGAGCTACAATGAACTCTCTGCAAACTATACCAATGTGAAAAAGGAAATAGAAATCATCAGTAAAGGCCAAGAGGAAATGAAGAATACAATTTCTGAACTGAAGAACACAGTAGAAGGTATGAAGACTAGAATCAATGAGGCGGAAGATCAGATAAGTGAGATCGAAGACAGGATAGAAAGAATCTCCCAGACAGACCAGGTAATGGAAAAGAGACTCAAAAAAAAAAAAAGAGTTAGAATTTAAGAGAAATGCAAGACAATATGAAACGTAATAATATCTGAATAATAGGAATACCAGAAGGAGAGGAAGAAGAACAAGGGGTAGAAAAGCCACTTGAAAGAGTAATAGCGGAAAATTGTCCTAAGTTGAGGAGAGATAGTGTCACACGAGTCCAGGAATCACAGAGAGTCCCAGGCAGGTGGAACCCAAAGAGGCCTACTGCAAGACACATCATCATTAAAATGGCAAACCTCCAAAACAAAGAGAAAATCCTAAAGGCAGCAAGGGAGAAAAAGGAAGTGACATACAAGGGGGTCCCAATAAGGTTGGCTACTGACTTCTCAATGGAAACACTCCAAGCAAGAAGAGAATGGCAAGAAATATTCAGAGTAATGAGAACCAGAGGCCTACAACCAAGGCTCCTGTACCCAGCAAGGCTCCCAATCAAGATAGAAGGACAAATAAAGAGCTTCCAAGACAAAAGAAGTCTAAAAGAATATGCCTATACCAAACCAGCTCTACAAGAATTACTAAAAGGGCTGCTTTAAGGAAATGAAAAAAAGAGAGAGACAAAGACAAACACAGGTACACAAATGGCAATGAATAAGTACCTTTCAATAATAACCTTAAATGTAAATGGATTAAATGCACCAATTAAAAGACATAGAATAGCTGAATGGATAAGAAAGTATGACCCACACATATGCTGCCTACAAGAGACCCACCTCAGGTCAAAAGACCATTACAGACTAAAGGTGAAAGGACGGAAACAAATCTTCCAAGCAAATGGACAAGAAAAAAAAAGCTGGAGTACCAATTCTCATATCAGACAAAATGGACTTCAAAAAAAGGGCCATAAAGAGAGACCCAGAAGGTCACTTCATAATACTCAAGGGAAGAATCCACCAAGAAGACATTAACATCGTAAATAAATATAAACCAAACATAGGAGCACCCAAATATATAAAGAAAATTCTAGAGAAGCTGAAGAAAGATATTGACAGCAACACAATTATAGTAGGAGATTTTAACACCCTACTGTTTAAAATGGACAAATCTTCCAAATAAAATGTCAACAAAGATATTGCAGCATTAAATGACACCCTAGATAAAATAGACTTAATTGATATACATAAAGCCCTTCATCCCAAAGAAGATAAATACACATTCTTTTCAAATGCACATGGAACATTTTCAAAGATAGGCCACATGATAAGACACAAAATGAGTCTCAACAAATTAAGGAAAATAGAAATCACACCAAGCATTTTCTCTGATCACAAGGAACTGAAATTGGAAACCAACCCCACTGGAAAAAACCCAAAACACCAAAAAGCATGGAAACTTAATGGTATGCTATTAAACAACGAATGGGTCAAGGCTGAAATTAGGGAAGAAATCAAAAAGTTTCTGGAAACAAATGAAAATGAACTCACAACAACCCAAAACTTATGGGACACGGCCAAGGCAGTCCTGAGAGGGAAGTTCATAGCAATACAGGCTTACCTAAAGAAGATAGAAGCATTTCAAACAAAAAACCTAATCCGACGCCTGCAAGAACTCGAGGAACAACAACAAAGACAGCCCAGAGCAAGTAGAAGAAAGGAAATAAGCAAAATCAGAGCAGAAGTAAATGACATAGAGACTAAAAGCGCAATTCTAAGGATCAATGAACCCAGGAGTTGGTTTTTTGAAAAGATAAACAACATAGACAAACCTTTAAGTAGGCTCATAAAGAAAAGAAGAGAGAGGACAAAAATAAACACAATCAGAAATGAAAGAAGAGAGATTACAACTGATACCACAGAAATACAAAGGATTGTAAGAAATTACTATGAAGAACTATATGCCAAGAGATTTGAAAACCTAGGTGAAATGGACAAATTTCCAGAAAAATATAATCTTCCAAAACTCAATGAAGAAATAGGAAGTCTGAACAGAGCAATAACAGCAAATGAAATTGATGCAGTAATCAAAAAACTCCCATCACACAAAAGCCCTGGACCAGATGGTTTCAAAGGAGAATTCTACACAGCTTTTAAGGAAGAGCTAACCCCTGTTCTTCACAGACTATTCCAAGAAATCCAAAATCATGGGAAACTCCCAAACCCTTTTTATGAAGCCAGCATCACCCTAATTCCAAAACCAAATAGAGACACAACAAAGAAAGAAAACTACAGGCCAATATCGCTGGTGAACATAGATGCTAAAATCCTCAACAAAATATTAGCAAATCACATCGAACAATACATCAAAAAGATCATACACCACGACCAAAGGGGATTAATCCCAGGGATGCAAGAATGGTTCAATATTCGCAAATTAATAAATGTAATAAACCACATAAACAAAAGCAATGACAAAAACCACATGGTCATATCAAAAGATGTGGAAAAAGCTTTTGATAAGGTACAAAACCGATTTATGATAAAGGTACTTAGCAAAGTGGGAATAGAGGGAGCATTCCTCAATATAATAAAGGCCATATATGAAAGACCTACAGCCAACATCATACTCAATGGAAAAAACTAAAAGCTTTTCCACTAAGATCAGGAACAAGACAAGGTTGTCCACTTTCACCAATCCTATTCGATATAGTATTAGAAGTTCTAGCCACAGCAATTAGACAAGAAAAGGAAATAAAAGACATCCAAATCGGAAAAGAGGAAAAAAAACTGTCATTGTTTGCAGGTGACATTATAGTGTACATGGAAAATCCTATAGATTCTACCAAAAAAACTGCTCATACTAATAAATGAATTTGGCAAAATACCGGGATGCAAAGTCAATATCCAGAAATCAAAGGCATTTTTGTATACAAACAATGAAGCAGCAGAAGCAGAAATCAAGAAAAAAAAATCCCATTCAATATAGCAAAAACAAAAATAAAATATCTGGGAATAAACCTAACCAAGGAGGCAAAAGACCTGTATGCAGAAAACTACACAGCACTGAAGAGAAAAATCAAGGAAGACACAAACAAATGGAAACATATACCGTGTTCATGAATTGGAAGAATTAACACCATCAAAATGTCCATATTCCCTAAAGCAATTTACAGAATCAATGCAATACCTATTAAAGTACCAATGGCATATTTCACAGACATAGAACAAACACTTCAAAAATGTATATGGAACCATAAAAGACCCAGAATAGCAGCTGCAATTTTGAGAAAGAACAATGTAGAAGGTATCACAATACCTGATATCAAACTGTATTACAAGGTCACTGTAATCAAAACAGCCTGCTACTGGCATAGAAACAGGCACATAGACCAATGGAACAGAACAGAGAGCCCAGAAATAAACCCAACTCTCTATAGTCAATTAATATTCAAGAAAGGGGGCAATAACATAAAATGGAGTAAAGACAGCCTTTTCAACAAATGGTGTTGGGAGAATTGAACAACTACATGCAAAAAAATGCAACTTGAGCACCAACTTACACCATATACCAAAATAAACTCAAGGTGGATAAAACATTTAAATATAAGCCATGAAACCATCAAAACCCCAGAGGATAACATTGTTAGGAAAAATCTCAGATATTCCACGCAGCAACATTTTTACTGATATGCCCCTTAGAGCAAGGGACATAAAGGAAAGAATAAGCAAGTGGAATCTCATCAAAATTAAAAGCTTCTGCATGGCTAAGGAAAACAGTATCAAGATAAAAAGAGAAGCAACTGTTTTGGAAAACATATTTGCCAATGATACCTCAGGCAAAGGTTTAATCTCCAAAATATACAAAGAACTCACTTGACTCCCCTCAAAGAACATGAGCATCCCAGTTAAAAAATGGGCAAAGGAGTGGAACAGACATTTCTCCAAGGAGGACATACAGAGGATCCAGAGACACATGAAAAGATGCTTGATATCGCTAGCTATCAGAGAGATGCAAATTAAAACCACAATGTGATACCGCTTTACACCAGTCAGAATGGCTATCATAAACAAAGAAACAAACAACAAGTGCGGGAGAGGTTGTAGGGAAAAGGGGACCCTAGTTCACTGTTGGTGGGATTGCAGACTGGTAAAACCACTATGGAAAACAGTATGGAACTTTCTAAGAAAACTAAAAATGAACGTACCTTTTGACCCAGCAATTCCACTACTAGAAGTATATCCTAAGAACCCTGAAACACCAATCCAAAAGAACCTATGCACCCCGATGTTCATAGCAGCACAATTTACAATAGGCAAGAGTTACAAGCAACCTAGATGCCCATCAGAAAATGACTGTATCAAAAAGCTATGGTACATTTTCACAATGGAATTCTATGCTGCAGAAAGGGAGAAGGAACTACTACCTTTCCAACATCATGGATGGAACTAGAAAGCATTATGCTGAGTGAAATAATGGAGGCGGTGAAAGACAAATACCATATGATATCACCATTAACAGGAATCTAAACAACAAAACAAATAAGCAAGGAAAATATGACCAATGACACTCAAATACAGAACAGGCTGACAGGGTCCAGAGGGGATAGGGGAGAGAATCATAAGGAAAAGGGGATGAGCTCACATGAATAAGTATAAAGGGCACATGGACAATAACTAAGGGGGGGGGGTGGAAATGGGAGAGACGTGGGGAGCACTGGGTGGGGGTTGGGCTGGGCTGGTAATATAAGACAAAAAACTTTACTTCAACAAGAATTAAAATAAAAAAAGAGTCTTATCTTCCTTTCATCCTTTCTTAAAAGTGTCTAGATAGGTTGAAGATTATGGTTAACACTACACACAGCAAAATAATCTCCCATTCCCTCTCTACCAAATACTAGTGTTATCTCCTATTCCCTCTCTACTGGATACTCCTGCTGTCATTAACCATGTTGCCTTCCCCTCCAACTGATCACAAAAATATAGGTGGAAGCAGTGAACACCAGGATACCCACTGGAAAAGGAAACCCAACAAAAATGGAAACACCAACAGATAACAACAGTAGGACGTGGAGGAGAAAGTGGAAACCACACAAACCTCAATCCAGGTCCTATCTGGAAATTAAACTAAATAGTGGAGAAACTACCCAGTACAAACAACTGAATAAGAGCAAAAGAGAATCCTCCTAATTTTATACACACCAAAGAACTTGCTTCAACACAACCTGCCCTCACCAGCACAACAAATTACAACAGGTGGTGGACAGAGACCATCAGTTAACCAGCTGGTGGGAAGGAATCACAAAATAAAGACCCAAAACATTTAAAACCTCAAAACAAACACAGAGCCAACTTCAGTGACAGCCCAAGACAAGTGCACTTGGAAGATCAAGGGGTCTATGCCACTGAATCTCTCAGGTATTCTACCACAGAAGTTCATACCATAAGCCCAGGGAGTCAGAACAGATCGATTTAAGAAGCTGAAGCTAATAAGAAGAGTCTCACAAACAATGGGAAGACAAAGAAATAATCCCCAAACAAGAGGAAAGGAGAAAGCCTCAAAAAGAATGCTAGATGCAATAGAGGCAAGACAGTTATCAGATACTGAATTCAAAGCACTGGTTTTTAGAAAGTTCAAAGACCTCACAATGACCTACCAAAAACTACAGGGGAACAAAAATGAACTCAGTGCAAAATATATCAGCATTATAAAGGAAACAGAAGCTATCAACAAGGGCCAAGAGGAAATGAAGAATACAATTTCTGAACTGAAGAACACAGTAGAAGTAATCAAAAGAAGAATTGATGAAGCAGGAGATTGGATCAGCAAGTGGAGGGCAAGGTAAAAAAAAACACCCAGAAAAAGCAAGAAAAAAAAGATGCTCAGTAAGAAAGAAGAGAGATTAGGAGAAATGCAAGACAATATGAAATGTAATAATATCTGAATAATAAAGATACCAGAAGGAGAAGAAGAAGAGTAAGAGATAGAAAACCTATTTAAAAAGGTAACAAGGGAAAACTTCCCTAATTTGATGAGTGAAAAAGTCACACAAATCCAGGAAACACAGAGAGTTCCAATCAAGAGGAACCCAAAGAGGCCCACTTCAAGACACATCATCATTAAAGTGGCAAAATTCTAAGACTAAGACAGAATCTTGAGGGCAGAAAGGAAGAAAAATGAAGTAATACACAAAAGAGCCCCAATAAGGTTAGCTGCTGACTTCTCAATGGAAACTCTCCAAGCAAGAATAGAATGGCAAGAAATACTTCAAGTAATGAGAACCATCGACCTGCAACCTAGGCTACTTTACCCAGCAAGGCTTTTAATCAAGATGCAAGGACAAATAAAGAGCTTCTGAGACAAAAGAAGCCTGAAAGAATACACCTCCACCAAACCAGCTCTGCAAGAGATGCTAAAGAGACTACTCTAAGGAAGGAAGGAAAAGAGAGAGGCAGAGAGGAACGCAGGTACAAAAATGTCAATGATTAAGTACCTATCAATAATAACCTTAAACGTAAATAAATTAAATGCTCCAATCAAAAGACATAAAATAACTGAATGGATAAGAAAGCATGACCCCACATATGCTGTCTACAAGAGACCCACCTCAGAACAAAAGACCTACACAGACTAAAAGTGAAGGGCTGGAAACAAATTCCCAAAGCAAATGGACAAGAAAATATAGCAGGGGTAGCAATACTCATATCAGACAAAATAGACTTTTCAAAAAAGGCCATAAAGACAGACCCAGAAGGTCACTTCATAATACTCAAGGGAGGAATCCACCAAGAAGGCATTAACATTGTACATATATATGAACACAACATAGGAGCACCCAAATATATAAAGAAAATCTTAGAGGACTTCAAGAAAAATATTGAGCCCACCCAGCCCAGGAGCCATAAAAGGGAGGAGTAGGAGCACTTGGGTACCACTACAGGACTGGGAAGGACAGTGCCAGATCCCTCGGGACCCAGGAAGCCTTCCAGGTATGCGGGCACCCGCATCCCAGTCCAGTAGCCTGGCTAGCGCATGTGAGGCATCCCAGCCCACAGAGAGGTCCTGCTGCAACCAGAAAAACTGGTTTGGACAGTTTGAAACCAACAAAGGAAGGTTTTTTTATTGTTGTTTTGTTTTTTTGTTTTTTTAGCAACTTCTTTTCTAAGTAATCTTATATTTTTTAAATTTTATTATTGCTCTATCTTTCAATACTTTGTTCATTTTCTTTTTTTTCTGGTTTTAGTCCTTCTTCCTTTCTTTTTCGCTTACTCCTCCTTTCTCCTACCTTTTTCTGTGTACGTGTGTTGGATTGTTTGTTTCTTTGTTGCTTAGTTTGCTTTTACCCACAAAAGACACAAATAAATGGGAACCATGAAAGGACCATAGTGGGAAATAAGGGGGGGGGGGGCATTTAAACAATAGAGACAGAGAGACAAATTTCATTTTGCTATAGCAAAGAAGACTCAAGTTGCTACATACTTGTATTTTTTTTCATTATTCTCACTTCTTTTTTATTTTAATAGTATCTTTGTATTCCTCCTCTTTCTGTATAGGCTTCTTTTTTTTTTTTTTAAAGATTTTATTTATTTATCTTTAGAGGGGAAGGAGAGAGGGAGAGAAACATCAATGTATGGTTGCCTTTTTTGTGCATCCCCTGCTGGTAGTCAGCCTGCAAGGAACCGGTTTGCAACCCAGGCATGTGCCCTGACTGGGAATCGAACCGCGATCGTCTGGTTCGCAGGCCCGCGCTCAATCCACTGAGCTACGCCAGCCAGGGCTTCTGTATAGGCTTCTTAATCCTGGCTGGTTATATTGTACTATTTGACAGATTTCCCGTGTTTTTTCCTCTACAGTGTACTGCTAATTTTCTATACTTCACACCACTTGTTTTCCTTTGTCATACTACCCAAAGCTCTATACTCCCCATTCAGACTAATCACATAGAGTCTGTCATGTGAAGGTTGCTCTAATATTATTGTAAATAATAGTTGTTCTATACAACGGTAAATAATTCACAAAACAACTCTCACATCTTAGACCACCTTATAGGTTCCTGAATTCTATTACTGTAGTGATTAACTCTATTTGCTCATGTGCTACACTTAGTTACTATTCTATACTCTCACCTTACCTCAAAATCTGATGGCCCACAACCTCACTGATTTCTAGATACAACTCACAAGCCTTCCCTTCCCAGCAAGACACTTATCTTCTATCCATCCTTTCTTAAAAGTGGCAAGCTGGGTCGAAGATTACGGTTAACACTATACATAGCCTAGAGATTTCCTACTTCATCTCTACTGACTATGACTGTAAATAACATAAAATACTCTCCTGCTGTCATAAACCATTTTGCCTCCGAATCCAACTGATCACACAAACACAAACAAAGGAATAAGTGGAAGTGGAGAACATCAAGATACCTTCAGGGGACATCACCACTGAATTTCACAGGTATTCTACCACAGATGTTCACACCATAAACCCAGGGAATCAGAACAGATCAATTTAAGAAGCTGAGGCTAACAAGAAGAGTCTCATAAACAATGAGAAAAGAGAGAAATAATGCCCAAATGAAAGAAAAGGTGGAAGTCTCAGACATAATGTTAGATGAAAGAGAGGCAAGTCAGCTATCAGATATTGAATTCAAAGTTATCAGGAAATTCAAAGAGCTCACAATGAGCTACCAGAAACTAGAGGGGAGCTAAAATGAGCTCTCCGCAAAATATATCAACATGAAAAAGGAAATAGAAACCATCAACAAAGGCCAAGAGAAAATGAAGAATACAATTTCTGAACTGAAGAACATAGTAGAAGGAATGAAAAGCAGGACTGATGAAGCAGGAGATTGGATCAGTGAGTTGGAAGACACAGTAGAAAGAATCGCCCAAAAAGAGCAAGAAAATGAAAAGAGGCTCAGAAAAAATAAAGAGGGATTAAGACAAATGCAAGACAATATGAAACTTAATAATATATGAATAATAGGAATACCAGAAGAAGAAGAAAAACGAGGGATAGAAAAGCTATTTGAAAAAGTAATGATGGAAAATTTCCCTAATTTGATGAGAGAAAAAGTGGCACGAAGTCAGAAAACACAGTCCCAATCAAGAGGAACCCAAACAGGCCCACTTTGAGACACATCATCATTAAAATGGCAAAACTCCAAGACTAAGACAGAATCTTAAAGGCAGCAAGGGAGACAAAGAAAGTAACATACAAGGGGGTCCCAATAAGGCTGGCTACTGACTTCTCAATGGAAACACTCCAAGCAAGAAGAGAATGGCAAGAAATATTCCAAGTGATGAGAACCAGAGGCCTGCAACCAGGGCTACTTTACTCAGCAAGGCTCTCAATCAAGATAGAAGGCCAAATAGCTCCCAAGACAAAACAATTCCAAAAGAATTCACCTCGACCAAACCAGCTCAACAAGAATTACTAAAAGGACTGCTTTAAGGAAGGGAAGGTAAAGAAAGAGATGGAGATGAACACAGGAACATAAACGGCAATGAATAAGTACCTTTCAATAATAACCTTAAATGTAAATGGATTAAATGCTCCAATCAAAAGACATAGAATAGCTGAATAGATAAGAAAGCATGGCCCACATAGATGCTGCCTACAGGAGACCCACCTCAGGTCAAAAGACCATTACAGACTAAAGGTGAAAGGCTGGAAAAAAATTTTCCAAGCAAACGGACAAGAAAAGAAAGCCGGGGTACCAACTCTTATATCAGACAAAATACATTTCAGAAAAAGGGGGACTTCCGCCAAGATGGAGGCATAGGTGGAAACACTGTGCCTTCTTCCACAACCAAGTCTGGATACAACAAAAGTTTTGGAGAACTAACACACACCCAGAAGCCAGAAAACCGAATTATACGGAAGTCCGACAGCTACAAACCGTTCAACGAGGACGGTAAGAGGTGGAGCCAGCAGAGGAGCTGGGTCAGGCAGGGCACACCTAGGAGCGCAGGCAGCCCAGAACTAGTCGGGGTGCCGAACAGACTGACCAAGGTCGCACATTTGCGCTCAGTGAGATGGACCACACAGGCCCCAGGGGGCAAACCCAGTGGTGGAGGGCTGACAGCGGTGGCACACTCACGTGCCGAGGAGCGGGGCGCGTGGCCCTGGTGATGGTGGTGGCTGCGGTGCTGGTGGGAGTCACGGCAGCAGCGGACGCCGGAGGGAAGCCATTGTCCCTCTTTGACCCCGCCCCCACATACGATGTCACAACCCAGTGACTGAGTTCCCCTGCTCTGGTGAAAACCTAGGGCTCCGTTCCTGCTACTTAACAGGCACAAATAGCCCAAAGGATGGCTCAAGAATAACTCAAAGTCCCAGAGCCAATAACTCTAAGCGACCAACAGATTGCCAGCCTCTCAAAAGCCCAATTTAAGACACTATTTATCAGGATGCTCACAGAATTGGTAGATTACAGTCACAAATTAGAGGAACATATGAAGGCTAAACTAATTGAAATGAAGGGAGATGTCCAGGAAACCAATAGCGATGGAAAGGAAAATGGGACTCAAATCAATGAAATGGACCAGAAGGAAGAACGAAACATCCAACCAGAAAGGAATGAAGACATGAGAATTCAAAAAAATGAGGAGAGGCTTAGGAACCTCCAAGACATCTTTAAACGTTCCAACATCCGGATTATAGGGGTACCAGAAGGGGGAAGGAAACAGCCACGAGTGGAAAATGTATTTGAACAAATAATAAAGGAGAACTTCCCCAGTCTGGCAAAGGAAACTGACTTCCAGGAAATCCAGGAAGCTCAGAGAGTGCCAAAGAAATTGGACCCAAGAAGGAACACACCAAGGCACATCATAATTACGTTAGCCAAGACTAAAATGAAGGGGAGAATCCTAGAAGCAGCAAGGGATAAGGAGACAGTCACCTACAAAGGAGTACCCATCAGACTGTCAGTGGATTTCTCAAAAGAGACCTTACAGGCAAGAAGGGGCTGGAAAGAAGTATTCCAAGTCATGAAATCCAAAGACCTACAGCCAAGATTGCTCTATCCAGCAAAACTTTCATTTAGAATGGAAGGACAGATAAAGTGCTTCTCAGATAAGGTCAAGTTCAAGGAGTTCATCAGCACCAAGCCCTTATTATATGAAATGCTAAAGGGACTTATATAAGAAAAAGAAGATGAAAAAGATGAACAGTGAAAGGACAGCAAACACACAGTTATTAACAACCACACCTAAAACAAAAGCAAACCAAGAAGACAGCTAGATCAGGAGTGGAACCATAGAAATGAAGAACACATGGAGGGTTAGAAACAGGGGGGTGGGAGGAGGAGAAGGGGGGAGAAGGCACAGAAAATAGCATAGATGGTAGGTAGAAAATAGATAGGGGGGAGGGTGAGAATAGTGGGGGAAATATAGAACCTAAAGAACTTGAGACACATGGTTATAAACTAAGGGGGGGAGAAGGGTGGGGGAGGGAGTGTGCGGGTGGAGGGGAATGAAGGGGGGGAATAGAACAACTGTAATGGTATAATCAATAAAATATATAAAAAAAATGAAGATAAAATTTTGAAAAAAAAAAGAAAAAGGGTCATAAAGAAAGACCCAGATCACTTCATAATACTCAAGAGAAGAATCCACCAAGAAGACATTAACATCATAAATCTATATGCACCAAACATAGGGGCACCCAAATATATAAAGAAAATCCTAGAGAAGCTGAAGAAAAATATTGACAGCAACACAATTATATTAGGAGATTTTAACACTCCACTGTCAAAAATGGACAGATATTCCAAACAAAATGTCAACAAAGACATTGCAGCATTAAACAACACCCTAGATAAAATGGACCTAACTGATATATATACAGCTTTTAATCCCAAAGAAGCTAAATACACATTCTTTCAAATGCACATGGAACACTTTCCAAGATAGACCACATGATAGGACACAAAACAAGTCTCTACAAATTCAGAAAAATTGAAATAATACCAAGCATTTTCTCTGACCACAAGAAACTGAAATTGAAAACCAAACCCAAAGGAAAAAATACAACACACCCAAAATCATGGACATTGAATGGTATGCTATGAAACAATGATATGTTAAGAATGATATCAAGAAACCATCAAAAATTTTCTGCAAACAAATGATAATAACTCAAAACAACCCAAAACTTATGGGACACAGCGAAGGCAGTCCTGAGAGGAAGTTCATAGTGATACTGGCTCACTTAAAAAAGATAGAAATATTTCAAACAAAAGACCTAACCCTACCCCTGCAAAAACTCGAGGAACAACAACAAAGACAACCCAGAGCAAGTAGAAGGAAGAAAATAACCAAGATCAGAGCAGAATTAAATGACTTAAAGACTAAAACCACAATTCTAAGGATCAATGAATCCAGCAGTTGGTTTTTTGAAAAGATAAACAAAATAGACAAACATTTGAGTAGGCTCATCAAGAAAAGAAGAGAGAGAACCCAAATAAACACAATCAGAAATGAAAGAGGAGAGATTACAACTGATACCACAGAAATAGAAGGGATTGTAAGAAATTACTATGAAGAACTGTATGCCAAGAAATTTGAAAACCTAAGTAAAATGGACAAATTTCTAGAAAAATATAATCTCCCAAAACTCAACAACAACAACAACATAAAGAAAAAACAGAAAACCTGAACAGGCCAATAACAACAGATGAAAGTGAAGCAGTAATCAAAAAACTCCTGTCACAGAAAAACCCTGTACCCTATGGTTTCACAGGAGAATTCTACAAAGCATTTAAGGAAGAACTAATACCTATTCTTCACAGACTATTCCAAAAAATCCAAAATCATGAAAAACTCCTAAACTCTTTTAATGAAGCCAGCATCATCCTAATTCCAAAACCAGATAGAGACACAACAAAGAAAGAAAAATTCAGGCCAATATCGCTGATGAACATAGATGCTGAAATCCTCAATAGAATATTGGCAAATAGCATCCAACAATACATCAAAAAGGTCATACACCATGACCAACTGGGATTAATCCCAGGGATGCAAGGATGGTTCAATATTCACAAATCAGTAAATGTAATACATCACATAAAGAAAAGCAAAGACAAAAAAGACATCATCATATCAATAGACACAGAAAGAGCTTTTGATAAGGTATAAGACTCATTTATGATAAAGGCACTCAGAAAAATGGGGATAGAGGGAGCACTCCTCAATATAATAAAGGCCATATATGAGAGACCTACAGCCAACATCATACTCAATATGCAGAAACTAAAATCTTTTCCACAAAGATCAGATACAAGACAAGGTTGTTCACTTTCACCACTTCTATTTAATATAGTATTGGAAGTTTTAGCCTTAGTGATCAGGCACGAGAAGGAAATAAAAGGCATCCAAATCAGAAAGGAGGAAACAAAACCGTCATTGTTCGCAGATGACATGATAGTGTACATGGAAAATCCTATAGCCTCTACCAAAAAACTGCTGGAACTAATAAGTGAATTTGGCAAAACAGTGGGATACAAAGTCAATATCCAGAAATCAAAGGCAATTTTGTATACTAACAATGAATCAGCAGAAGCAGAAATCCAGAAAAAAAATATCATTCAATATAACAAAAACAAAAATAAAATATCTGGGAATAAACCTAACCAATGAGGTAAAAGACCTATATGCAAAAATCTACACAACAATGAAGAAAGAAATCAAGAAGGACACAAACAAATGGAAACATATACCGTGTTCATGAATTGGAAGAATTAACACCATCAAAATGTCCATACTAGTCAAAGGAATTTGCAGATTGAATGAATACCTATTAAAGTACCAATGGCATATTTCACAGACATAGAACAAACACTTCAAAAATTTATATGGAACCATAAACGACCCCAAATAGCAGCTGCAATTTTGAGAAAGAAGAACAAATTAGAAGGGATGACAATACCTGATATCAAACTGTATTACAAGGCCGCTGTAATCAAAACAGCCTGCTACTGGCATAAAAACAGGCACATAGACCAATGGAATAGAACAGAGAGCCCAGAAATAAACCCAACTCTCTATAGTCAATTAATATTCAACAAAGGGGGCAGTAACATAAAGTGGGGTAAAGATAGCCTCTTCAACAAATGGTGTTGGGAGAACTAGACAGCTACCTGCAAGAAAATGAAACATGAGCACCATCTTACACCATATACCCAAATAAATTCAAGGTGAATAAAAGACTTAAATATAAGCCATGAAACCATCAAAACCCCAGAGGATAACATTGTTAGGAAAAATCTCAGATATTTCACGCAGCAACATTTTTACTGATATGCCCCTTAGAGCAAGGGACATAAAGGAAAGAATAAGCAAGTGGAATCTCATCAAAATTAAAAGCTTCTGCATGGCTAAGGAAAACAGTATCAAGATAAAAAGAGAAGCAACTGTTTTGGAAAACATATTTGCCAATGATACCTCAGGCAAAGGTTTAATCTCCAAAATATACAAAGAACTCACACGACTCCACTCTAAGAAGACAAGCAACTCAATTAAAAAATGGGCAAAGGAGTGGAACAGACATTTCTCCAAGGAGGACATACAGAGGATCCAGAGACACATGAGAAGATGCTCAATATTGCTAGCTATCAGAGAGATACTAATTAAAACCACAATGAGATACACCAGTCTTAATGGCCATCATAAAAAATGCAACAATCAACAAGTACTGGAGAGGTTGTGGGGACCCTAGTTCACTGTTGGTGGGATTGCAGACTAGTACAACTACTATGGAACACAGTATGGAATTTTCTAAGAAAACTAAAAATGAACATGCCTTTTGACCCAGCAATTCAACTGTTGGTGTATAT
Organism: Sturnira hondurensis; assembly: GCF_014824575.4. Classification (NCBI taxonomy): domain Eukaryota; kingdom Metazoa; phylum Chordata; class Mammalia; order Chiroptera; family Phyllostomidae; genus Sturnira; species Sturnira hondurensis. Next base: position 1,122,291 of record NW_028083930.1, on the reverse strand, counting down.
CCTAAGAACCCTGAAACACTAATCCAAAAAAAACCTATGCACCCCGATGTTCATAACAGCACTATTTACAATAGCCAAGTGTTGGAAGCAACCTAGATGCCCATCCATAAATGAATGGATCAAAAAACTATGGTACATTTACACAACGGAAATCTATGCAACAGAAAGAAAGAAGGAGCTCCTACCCCTTTCACCATCATGGATGGATCTTGAAAGCATAATGGTGAGTGAAATAAGCCAGGCAGTGAAAGAGAAATACCATATGATCTCACCTTTAACAGGAACCTAAACTACAATACAAACAGGCAAGAAAATATGACCAAAGGCACTGAAATACAGAACAGGCTGACAGGAACAAGAGGGGAGAGGGAAGACAATCACAGGGGAAAAGGGGAAGGATTCACAGGAATAAGTATAAAGGACACATAGACAATAACTAAGGTGGGGGGGGAATGAGAGTGAAGTGGGGATCAGTGGGTTGGTAGACAGGGTTGAGAATATAAGACAGAAAACTGTACTTGAACAATAATTAAATAAGTATAAAAATAAAAAATAAGAATAAAAACATAAAATATTCCTTGGGAAAATGTTGATGTTATATTACTATAGAGTTTTAAATTTTTTTTAAATCAACATTGATTCAGACCAATTGAAAATTATACGGGCAAAACAAGGATCTCAAAAATTCTTTGATTCTTATTACTTAATTTCTCACTCATGATATTATTGTCTGACAGCTAATTGACTTGGTGTTTATCACCCTCTGAAGCCAGAAGAATCACTAAACCCAAATCTCCAACCCATAGACTTATGAACTGAATATATATTTACGGTTTTAAAAACTGAACTTTGACACTGGCCAGTGTAGCTAAGTAGGTTAGGATGTTGTCCCATATACCAAAAGGTCATGGCTTTGATTCCTGATTAGGGTATATTCCTAGGTTTTGGGTTTGGCCTCTGGTCAGGCATGTGGCAGCCAATAAAATGTTTCTCTCCCTCCCTTTTTTCCCACCTCTCTTTAAAATTAATAAGCATGCCCAGTAGATTGAGAGTGGGCCTGCAAACCAGACGATCATGGTTTGATTCCCAGTCAGGGCACATGCCTGGGTTGCAGGCCAGTTTCCAGAAGGGGACGCATGAGAGGAAACCATACGTTGATATTTCTCTCCCTCTTTCCTTCCCTTCCCCTCTAAAGATAAATAAATAAAAATTTTAAAAAATCAATAAGCATGTCCTCACTCGAGGATAACTTTTTTAAACTGTGTTTTGAGGTCCTGGCAAGGTAGCTTAATTGGTTATGGTATTGTTCCTATTCACCAAGGTTGTTAGGTTAAACTCAGGTCAGGGCACATACAAGAAGCAACCAATGAATGCTCAATTAAGTAGAACAGTAGATGAATATTTCTCTCTCTCTGTCTCGAATCAATCTATAAAATATCTAAAAACTGAGTTTTGGGGTGTTTTATGGCACAACATAATTAAGTAAATAAAGATTAATACAACTAACTGCAGTGGCTCTTGTTGTTTGCAGCTGGGAGACTTAACTCATACAGCTTTTTTAGTTCTTCTCATCAATCTGGAAAGACCCATGTTAGTTCATTCTATAAATAGTTTTAAGTCTCTTGCTATAATTTAATCACAGTGATAGATGCTGGAGAATAAGCTCTGGAGGAAAAGTATACATGACCCCTATGTTCTTAGATTTTAGAGTCTTCTAATGTGTAACAAATAAAAATGGAAGAATGATACTGCAATTTACACAAAGTTTTTTTATTAGAGACAGAGAAACAAATAACAGGATAAAAATGTTTATAAATAGCCAGAATTTTAAATCATAAATTTAGGTGATAACATAGCCAGCTTGTTCCCAGTATCCAAGCACTTTTTTATGCCCTCTTGAGATGTGCTCAACTATCCATCTTCACAGACACATTCATTGAATATTAATTTCTTAGCTGATACCTTGTTTCCAGATGAAGGGCTTTAGTGTAACCCAATATCCAGGCGCCCCTTTACAGACAACTCTTCAACTTCATCCTCAAGACCACAAAAGCTATATCTCCACTCTGCCTTGGACCATGGAGTCTCCATCTCCCACTATTTTGAAGTCCACCAACATTTGAATCAGCAAATGTTCTTAGTTTATCAGAGATACCCTAGCTTCTAAACACAGGGAGAAATGGTAACTGAGGCAGCTAATTCCACAAATATGCTCATCTTATAGAACTAACAATCAACTGCCACAATTTTCTTACTCACATTAGGTTACACCTGTCCAAGACATGGAAACAACTGAAGCATCTTTTGATAGATGATTGAATAAATATTATATATATATATATATATATACAATAGAATATTTCTCAGTCATAAGAAAGGATTCAATACTGCTACTTGTGACAACATGCATGGACCTTGAGAATATCATGCTAAGCAAAATGTCAGACAGAAAAAGTTAATCATCTGATTTCATGAATATGTGGGAAATAAAATTAAAAGTAACAAATGAACCAACAAGAAAACAGACAAACAAAAACTCATAGACACAGACAATATGGTGATTACCAGAGGAAAAAAAGAGGGTGAGAGAGTAAGGGTAAAGAAGGTCAAATATGTGGTGACAGAAGATGATTTGACTTTAGGTGGTGGGCAACGCAATGCAATATACAGATCTTGTATTACAGAAATATAATCTTATTAACCAATGTCACACCAACAAATTTAATATAAATAAATAAATACTTGAATACATGAAAGTAATATAAAATATTTTAAATGGCCCTTTAGAAGAACAAGGGCCTTTGGGGGGGGGGGAAGGTGGGCATGAACAGGACAGCTCAGCAGGAAACTGAATGGCTAAAAGAGAAATTAAAGACCCAAAACTGAAACAGTAGAACAAAAAATAAACAAACTTGTTTCTAGATCATATGCTGGTTAATGGTTTACCATTTGTCTTCTGTTACAGGAACAAAGGCTNACAAGGGCCTTTGGGGGGGGGGGGAAGGTGGGCATGAACAGGACAGCTCAGCAGGAAACTGAATGGCTAAAAGAGAAATTAAAGACCCAAAACTGAAACAGTAGAACAAAAAATAAACAAACTTGTTTCTAGATCATATGCTGGTTAATGGTTTACCATTTGTCTTCTGTTACAGGAACAAAGGCTGTGCCCCTAAAAGTACAATATAAGACACCAAACAACGAGAATCTTTCTATTGCTCTGACTGCAGCTATCCCTCCCACTACTCCTGAAGACTCAAAGGGAGCATGATGGAGAAGCTTCTTCTGGGTGTCCCACTTCTCACCATTATCTCAGGAGATATGACACAAGCAGATGGTCACAGAGCCTTGTTAGAAAGTTTTGACCAAGTGCAAGGGGAACCAGGATACAGAGCCTTTGCTGTCATTATTGCCGCTGCTGTTTGAGAAAGATGTGAATGAAGGATAGTATGTGTTATCTATTGATGCATGACAAATCACCTCAAAACCTAGCAACTTAAAGCAGCAAACATTTATTATTTCATATCTCCTGTGGGTCAGAAATCAGGGAGGAGCTGAGCTAGACAGTTTTGAGTCCAGGTCACATCCAAAAGGTTCAAATCAGGAAAAATCTGTTTCCAAGTTCACTCATGCAGTAATCATCCAAATTCCTACAGACCGTTGAGTTGAGGAACTCACTCTATTGGCTGGAGGTTTCTCTGAGATCTTTGCCATGTGGGCCTTTCCATAGAGCAGCCCATAACATGGCAGATGGGCTTCTCCATTAGTGAGTGATCCAATATATATAGAGAAAGGACCCAGCAGAAAAGTCACAGTCTTTTCATAATCAACTCTTAGAAATCACATACTTCAGTTCTGCTATATTCTATTAATTAGAAGCCATTTGCCCACACTCAAGGAGAAAAGAATTATTTTTGGACATATTTTTTAAAATCACTGCAGATGCTGATGAGTAAGGAAACTCCTGGCTTAAGGAAGCCCCAGGGCTAGAGGAAAAAAAAAGACCTGGTTTTGCTTACTACATGGGAATACCAAAAAGAGAAGTTATTGCAAGGGTTATGTTGTTCATTCTCTGATCCTTCTCAAACCTTTAATTCTGGTCACATGTGGGGTGGATATGAAACCCTAAAAGAATCTTGGAATTTAAATTGGAGAGTTTCTCCCCAATGAACTAAATTACCTTTGGAAAGTTGGTGAAGTCTGATCCTCAGTTTCTTCATCTATGAAATGAGGATAAAAATTATGTAAATCTTGAAAAAGTTGTTATGAATACTGAATGAGATTAGTTAAAGGCAAAATGTACTTTGTGATTTATAAACGTTATAGAAAGTTAGTTTTATTAGCAGTAAAATGTTTAAATAGTCTGGTACCTCCTTTTTTTCTTTTTATTATTGTCACTAAGCACAAGTTCATCTTTTCAAGTTTGACACACTTCTCTATCACATTACAATCAGTAATAAGTTATTCAAAGCACCACTGTCTGGATAACCATCCTGTTTTGCTATTTTGCTCCAGGTTTGTATACTGACAAGGTCACAAATCACACATAGGAGATAATTAGATCATAGGGCATAAATTTATGGTTTACTTATCCATCCTCCTAATACCTGTTGTACTGGCTGAAGTTATCTATCTCTCTCAAGTAACAGGAATTCATATTGTTTTTTCATTTCTTTCTATAAAGCAAAACTAACTCACTTTAGGATTTCATAGTACTTCTTTTTTTCTCTTTTTTATTGATGTTTGAATACAGTTGTCTAAATTGTCCCATCACCACTTCCATTGCTCTACTCACACTCACCTCCTACCCTCAATAACACCCCTCCTTGGCTCCATCCATGGGTCCCTCACTCATGTTCATTTATGTCCCTTTCCCTTCTTTACCAGGTTATTTCCCCCTCACATCCCCTCTGGCTACTGTCAGTTTGTTGTCAATTTCAATGTCTCTGGCTATATTTTGCTTGCCAGTTTGTTTTGTTAATTAGGTTTCACTTATAGGTAAGATCATATGGTATCTGTCTTTCACCGCTTGGCTTAATTCACTTAGCATAATGCTTTCCAGTTCCATCCATGTTGTTGTGAAAGGTAAAAGCTTCTTCTTTCTTTCTGTTACATATTATTTCTTTGTGTAAGTGTACCATAGTTTATTCATCCACTCATTTACCGATGGGCACTAGGGTATTTCCAGCACTTGGCTATTGTAAATTGTGCTGCTATGAACACTGAGGTGCACAGGTTCTTTTGAATTGGTATTTTGGGATCCATAGAGTATAAAGCCAGCAGTGGAATTGCTGAATCAAAAGGCAATTCCATCTTCAATTTGTTGAGGAAATTCCATATCATTTTCCACAGAAGCTGAAACCATTTAATAAGGTAGAGCACCCATTTATGATAAAGCATTCAGCAAAGTGGGAATAGAGGAAAGATTTTTCAACATAATAAAGCCCATATAAGAGAGACCTACAGCTAACATGATACTCAATCGGCAAAAACTAAAAGCTTTCCCATTAAAATTAGGAAAAAGACAAGGATGTCCTCTTTCACCACTTCTATTTACCATAGTTGGAAGTCCTAGCCACAGCAATCAGACAAGAAAAAGAAATGAAAGGCATCAAAATTGGAAAGGAGGAAGTAAAAACTGTCATTGTTTGCAGATGACATGGTAGTATATATAGAAAAATTTATAGATTCCAGCAGAAGACTACTTGACCTAATAAGTGAATTTGGCAAAACAGCAGATACAAAGTGAATATTCATAATTCAAAGGCACTTTTGTATACCAAAAATAAAATATCAGAAACAGAAATCAGGAAAAAAATCCCACTCAATATAGCAACAAAAAAAAAATACCTTGGAATAAATCTAAGGAGGTAAAAACCTGCACTCAAAAAACTAAACAATACTGAAGAAAGAAATTAAGGAAGACACAAATAAATGGAAGCACATATCATGTTCATGGATTGGAAGAATTAACATAATCAAATGTCTATATTACATAAGGCAATTTATAGATTCAATGCAATCCTTATTAAAATACCAATAACATATTTCACATATATAGAACAAATATTTCAAAAATTTATATGGAACCATGAACAACCCCAAATAGCTTCAGAAATTTTGAGAAAGAAGTACAAAGTAGGTGGAATCACCATACCTGGCATCAAACTATATGACAAGGGCACTGTAGTCAAAACAGTCTGGTACCGGCTTAAGAACAGGCACATAGACCAATGGAACAGAATAAAAAACCCATAAATAAACCCAAGTCTCTTTGGTAAATTAATATTCATAGTACTTCTAGGCTATGTCTTCCTAGATTCAATTATTCATTATTCTCTAATTTATTTACATGCCATAATATTTGCTAAATTTGCTCTCTTAATGAAGAAAAAACAGTCGATTTGATCATGATTAAGCCCTCTTCTCTTGTGGGTTAAGACAAGAAAGTTTTTTTTTAAATATTTATTTATTTATCTTTAGAGGTGAAGGGAAGGAGAGAGGAAGAGAAACATCAATGTATGGTTGCTTTTCGTGCATCCCTTGCTGGGAACTGGCCCCTGCTGGGAACTGGCCTGCAACCCAGGCATGTGCCCTGACTGGGAATCGAACCGCGATCGCGTGGTTCGCAGGCCTGCGCTCAATCCACTGAGCTACACCAGGCAGGGCAAGACAAGAAAGTTTTAAAGTATTTCAGTCAATTATAAGTAATTCCATGACCTTCATGTTTCAGCCATGGAGGAATGAGCAGGGAGAAGTTGATTCTGAAATGGCACACATGAGATGCAAAAGGGGAATAAAGAAAAAATGAGAACACTACAAAAGGCCATGTGGTTTTCATGTTGTTCTATTCCTCAGACCTTGCATTATGAGCACTGGTTTATTATAACCACACCATGGTTTAGGAAGAGCCATTATAAATATAGCTACCCCCAAGCGAAAGTGTTAATGGGAGACATCTCTGAATATAATTAGTAGTGGGAGACTATGACACATTACATGCTATATGTATTACATATATATATAATAATACTCAATGAGTCGGCCATATTTTATTTTCTATATTGGTGTTTGCTGATCTATATGGATCAAATCTGAAAAGAAGATTGGGGTGGGGGTTAATACAGGGAATCTTTAATTCATGTAATGCTAACATTTTGTTTATATAATCACTGAAATAAATGCACTTACAGGTATCTCATAACCTCCGATATGCTGTATGTATTTTGTCAGAAGGTAGTCTATTGACCATAGTAAGAGTGAATCAGGAGGACTTCCGGTCAAGATGGAGGCATAGGTGGAAACACTGTGCCCCCTCCCACAACTAAATTTAAAGACAGCGAAGCTTTAGAAACAAAAATGCAGCCAAAACAGTGAAAATTGAACTGTAGAGAAGTCTGACAACAATGAACCACTCAGCCAGACAGCATCACAACCCAGCGACTGTGTCGCCTGGCCCTGGTGAATACCTAAGGCTCCACCCCTCATACATAACAGGTTCAAACAGACCAAACATTATGACTCAAGAACAGCTCAAGGCCCCAGAGCCTATAATTCTCAGTGACGGAGGAATAGCGAACCTTTCAGATGCACAGTTCAAAACACTGGTGATCAGGATGCTCACAGAACTGATTGATTTTAGCCACAAATTAGAGGAACATATGAAGGCTAAACTAACTGAAATGAAGGGAAATGCACAGGAAACCAATAGTGATGGAAAGGAAACTAGGACTCAAATCAAGGGAGTGGACCAGAAGGAAGAAAGAAACAACAAAACAGAAAAGAAGGAAGCATCAAGAACTAAAAAAAAAAATGAGGAGAGGCTTAGGAACATCCAGGACATCTTTAAATATTCCAACATCTGAATTATAGGAGTACCAGAAGGGGAAGAGGAATGGCCACGAGTGGAAAACTGATTTGAACAAATAATAAAGGAGAACTTTCCCAGTCTGGCAAAGGAAATAGACTTCCAGGAAATCCAGGAAGCTCAGAGAGTTCCAAAGAAGTTGGACCCAAGAAGGAACACACCAAGGCACATCATAATTACATTAGCCAAGACTAAAATGAAGGAGAGAATTCTAGAAGCAGCAAGAGATAAGGGGACAGTCATCTACAAAGGAGTTCCCATCAGACTGTCAGCTGATTTCTCAAAAGAGACCTTCCAGGCAAGAAGGGGCTGGAAAGAAGTATTCCAAGTCATGAAAGGCAAGGACTTACGTCCAAGATTGCTCTATCCAGCAAAGCTTTCATTTAGAATGGAAGGGCAGATAAAGTGCTTCTCCGATAAGGTCAAATTCAAGGAGTTCATCATCACCAAGCCCTTCTTATGTGAAATGTTAAAGGGACTTATCTAAGATAAAAAATATGAACAGTGAAAGGACAGCAAACTCACTGTTATTAACAACCACACCTAAAACAAAAGCAAACTAAGAGGACAGCTATATTGGGAGCGGAAACATAGAAATGGAGATCACATGGAGGGTTAGCAACAGAGGAGTGGGAGGAGAAGGGGGAAGAAGGTACAGAGAATAAGTAGCATAGACAGTAGGTAGAAAATAGACAGGGGGGAGGGTAGGAATACTATGGGAAATACAGAATCTAAAGAACTTGTGACACATGGACATGAACGAAAGGGGGGAATGGTGGGGGAGGGGAGTGCAGGGTGGAGGGGAGTGAAGGCGGGGAATGGGACAACTGTAATGGCATAATCAGTAAAACATATTTTATAAAAAGGGTCAATCAAACAAAAGAACTGACAGAATTTTTGTCACATTTTTTCTCTCTACAGACTTGAGAAAAATAGTGTTTATTTTCTCTGAAGAATAAGCTGAAGCTGTTGTGTTCCTGATCCCCACGTTGAGAAAGCCAATGAAGAACTTCACACTGTACCTGGAAGACTTCACAGACCTCACCTACCCTCATAGCCTCTTCTCCTACAGCACCAAGTCCAAGGACAATGAGCCACTTCTCTTTGTCAACAAAATATGAAAGTACACACTGTACATTGGGAATGCTGTGATCACTTTTGAGGTCCACCCACTACTCCCATTTGTTTATTCCCAAATCTATGTCTGTGTCAACTGGCAGTCTGCCCCAGGATAGATGGAAGGCCCATGGAAAGGGAGGACAAGAGAATGGGGTATTCTGTGATGGTATATCAAAGATTATCCTGGGATAAGAACAGGCTTCCAGTGGGGGGACATTTTGACGGCAGCAAACCTTTATTGGGAAGATATGGAATGTCTTTGTGGGGTAATACACTATCTCTAAATGAGATGTGTATGCCCCATGTTACAGTGGTGACATTTTGGCAGGTGCTGAGTTAGAAAGATTAATGGCTCTGTAGTGACTAAGCTCAAGGTGCGGGTTGAGCCTAATTCTCTTTATTAAATCATTTTTATTGGTAATTCTATTACAGTTGTCCCAATTTTTTCCTTTTTCCTCCTCTGCCCATCACCCCTGCTCCCAGTATTCATGTTTAGTGATGATCACTCACATTCTCTTTGAAAGTAAATGCATTGCATAATTTTTTCTGGTTCTCTTAAGATGGTGTAAACTACATGGAAAAAAGACAAAACAGAGATAAGGCTTTAATATTCATTCTTTATTATTGCAAACATTATTTTTGGGTAAATCATTCCGTAATTTTCTACAGTATCAAACTATAGTAACTCAGGGAAATACATTGCTTTCCTTATGGGTGCCAATCTTACAAAGTCCTGTACAGCTGTGGGAAGTCATACAGGGTTCAGTGTATGAAAATTCGGCAATCTATAAATGATGTCACTGCTGGGAGAGGCTTTCAGGAATGGGTTACTACATTGAACAGGAATCCCAAAGACAGAATCTTAAATGGGGTATTATCAAAGGTAAGGTTGTAAGAATGTTTCCTCTGAAGCCGTCCCAGAAAAGATTCAGAAGTGTTCTCAGGGAACCCAGGTAAAGGCAAAGACAAATTTTCTTAATGGTTCTCTTCACACTCACTCTCATGTTTCTGTCTTGGAAGTAGCTGCTCTGAGGAAGAAAATCTATTTTTTTTCAGGTAATGCTCAATAAACGTGAATATTTCCCTTCTTGGCCCTTCTACCATCAGTGATTCCTAAGTCCTTTGTTCACCATGCACATTTCAATGACACTTTGGACTCTCTTTAAGCAGGAAAAGGTTTGTGTGTGGCAGATACAGATTATTATTACTATTTTTTAACATCAGTTCTTTATGCAGTGGCAGCTATTTGGCAAGTTCTGCCTAATTTTTACTCAAAGTCAAATAATCTTTAAGTCTAAACAGTTTTCACAAATAAATAAATTTTCCCCTTAGAAGGCAATGACAATAGGAATTAAAAAATTCCCAGACTTGTTTAGAGAAGTATTTAAACTGTGAATTTAAACTAAGCACACAACTGCTCACAGAAAGTGAATTTATTGTTGTAGAAATGAAGAAGGTAAAGGCCAGCCATGAGCACCTACTGAGGTTCCACACACAGAAGAATAAAAATCATAGATTAATTTTCAAATCTGAGATAGCCAGAGTTAGTTGTAAACTGGGATTAATAAATTTAATTTCAAAAAATATCTTCAGCCCTGGCTGGTGTGACTCAGTAGATTGAGTGCCAGCCTGCAAACCAAAGGATCACTGGTTCAATTCCCAGTCAGAGCACATGCCTGGGTTGCAGGCCTGGTCCCCAGGAGTGAGCATGCAAGAGGCAGCCACATGTTAATGTTTCTCTCCTCTTTCTCCCTCGTGTTCCCTCTCTCTGAAAATAAACAAAATGTTTTTAAAATCTTCAGATATACCTACACTTGTGAATACAGAATAGCATATGCATTACTTTATAGAAAGCATATACAACTACAGTAAAATTCAGTTGCTTAATGTAACAACTTACTAAATTATAAACATACAAGACTCACCAATGAAACAGCTTCAACCAAATTGGAAGGTGAGAATTTTTAAAGCTTATATTTCTTGTGGAATGTCAGGGTCTGTTATTCTTGTTGCTCTCCAAAGGAGAAAGTGATGATAAGTGGAAAATGTAGTTTTGACTGTGTTTGTGACACATAATGCACACCAACTATACTCTCACTTAAGTTTTGGAGCTCAATATTTACTTGACTTTCAGAATGTTCTTTTAAACTGTGAGTTTAAATTAGGCACACAGCTTTTCAACCATCACTTCAAATAGGCATTATTTAGCCCATTATGCTTATTATTCCTTGCCAGCCTTCTATCCTGTGAGCAGCATGTGATCATTCCTCTGGAGGTAACCTATAAGATTAATAGAAGTTTTAGGAGAGTGATGGTAAAAACAAAATTCAAGCCAGGAAACACGTGATTCTTTAATGAACAGCCTGACCACCAAATCTTGTAACTTTCTGTTGATAGAGAATCAATTCATTTTTAATTTTTCAATTACAGTTGACACTTATTGTATTGATTTTAGGTGTACAGTGTAGTGGTTAGGTATTTATATAACTTACGCAGCAATTCCCTTTCATAATGCTAATACCCACATGGCACCATACATGGTTATTACAATATTATTGACTATATTCTCTATGTTGTACTTTATATCCCAATGACTATTTTGTAATTGCTACTTTGTATTTTTTCATACCTTCAAACTTTTTACCCAGCTTTCTAACCCTCCTTCCATCTGGCAACTATTAGTTTGATCTCTGTGTCTGTTAGTTTTTCTTATTTATTTATTTATTTATTCTTAGAGTGTACATATAAGTGAAATCGTATGGTACTCGTCTTTCTCTCTCTGACATATTTTACTCAATATATACTCTAGATCTATGTTGTCAAAATAGTAATATTTCATTCTTTTTATGGCAAGGTAATATTCCGTTTTACATATGTACTGCATCTTTATCTACTTGTCTATTTCTCTATTTTTATTTTTTATTAAATCATTTTTATTGGTAATTCTATTACAGTTGTCCCAATTTTTTCCTCTTTGTCCTCCTCTGCCCATCACCCCTGCTCCCAGTCAGTTCCCACACTGTTGTCTATGTCTGTGGATCATTCATACACAATCTCAGTCTAGTCCCTTCCCCTTCTTTCCACCATTATTCCTGTGCCATTTCCCCATTGGTCACTCTCAGTCTGTTCCTGTGTCCTTGCCTCTGGTTCTATTTTGTTTGATGGTTTATTTTGTTCATTGGATTCCTCTTATAGGTGACAACATATGGCATTTGTCTTTCACCAGCTGGCTTATTTCACTTAGCATACATTCTCCAGATCCATCTTTGTTATGGCAAAGGTAGGAGTTCCTTCTTTCTGCTGCATAGTATTCTACAGTGTAAATTTACGGCAACTTTTTGGTCCATTCATCAACTGCTGGATACTTAGGCTGTTTCCAGCACTTGGTTATTGTAAATAGTGTTGCTCAGAACATAGGGGTGCACAAGTTCTTTTAAATTGGTGCTTTGGGATTCTTAGGGTATCTTTTCAGCTGCAGAATCACTGGGTCAAAAGGCAGTTTCATTTTTAGTACAATTGTCTACTGATGATCACCTGAGTTGCATATCTTGGCTATTGCAAATAATGCTTCAATGAACATAAGGATGAATATGTCTTGTTGAATTAGTGTTTTAGATTTCTTTAGATAAAAATTCAGAAATATAATTGCTATATTACAAGTCAATTCTGTTTTAATTTTCAAGGAACATCCATGCTATTTTCCATAAAGGCCACACCATTTGCAATCCACCAACAGTGTACTGTTTTCTCCCCATCTTCACCAAGACTTGCTTGTTGATTTATTGATGGTAACCATTCTGACAGGTGTGAGGTGATTTCTCATTGGGTTTTAATTCACATTTCTCTCAGGATTGTGGATGTTGAGCATCTTTTCATGTGTCTGCTGGCCATCTGTATGGCCTCTTTGGAGAAATGTCTATTCAAATCCTCTGTCCATTTTTAAATTAATTTCTTGCCGTTATGTTGTATGAACTATTTATGTATTTTAGATACTAATCCCTTATCATATGTACCACTGGTAAATATTTTTTCTCATTCAGTAGGTTTTCTTTTCATTTTGTTGATGTTTTCTTTTGTTGTGAAAAACTTTTTAGTTTGATGTAATATCATTTGTTTATTTTTTTGTTTCCCTTGCTTGAGGAGAAATATTCAAAAATATATTACTAAAAACTACTGTCAGAGAGTTTACAGCCTATGTTTTCTTCTAGGACTTTTATGGTTTTGGATTTTACATTTAAGTTTTTAATCCATTTGAGTTTATTCTTGTAATAGGGTTAAGAAAGTGGTCTAGAAAAATACAAAATTAATATTCATAAATCAGTTGAATTCTTATAAACTATCAGAAAGTGAAATTTAAAAAACAATTTTTTATTGCACCAAAAAATAACTAGGAATAAATCTAATCAAGGAGGTAAAGACCTGTACTCAGAAAATTAGAAGACATTGAAAAAAGAAATTAAGATACAAATAAATGAAAGCATATGTTGTGATCATGTGTGAGAAGAATTAACATTATTAAAATGTCCATACTGCCTAAAGCAATCCATGGATTCATTGCAATTTCTATCAAAATACCAGTGATATTTTTCACAGAACTTGGACAAATAATCCTAAAATTTGTATGGTATCACAAAAGTACCCAAATAGTCATATAAATCCTCAGAACGAAGAACTATGTTGGAGGTACCATGGTACCTTACATCAAACTATACTACTAATAAAAATAGCATGGCACTGGCTTAAAAGCAAACACATAAATCAATGAAACAGAATAGAAGGCTCAGGAATAAAACCACACTTATATGGTTAATTAATCTATGACAAAGTAGGCAAGAATATACAATGGGGTAAAGGTAGTTTCTTCAAAAAGTGGTGATGGGAAACTGGACAGATACATGCAAAAAAAGATTATATATTTTTTCAGATTACAAAGATACCCAAATAATGATAGAGTATGTGCCTAGGCAAAACATCCTTGTCTTCCTTGTTTCTCAGAGTGTACATCACAGGAGTAAGGAGAGGAGTAAAAATGGTGTAGGTCACTGAGGCCAGCCGATTCTGATCTCCAGTGTTCTCTGACTTGGGCTTTCGGTAGGAAATGGAGGCACAGCCATAGTGGACAATGACTACAGTGAGGTAAGAAGCACAAGTTGCAAAAGCCTTATTTTGGCCCTCCGTTGAGACAATCTTGGGGATGGTGGAGATGAAAAGGATGTAGGAAATGAAGACCAAACCCATGAGTACCATAATAACAACTGAGCTGATGATAAAATTAATTGTGTCAGCACAGGAGAGTTTCATAACTGCACATATCTCACAGAAATAATGGGCCACCTCTCTATCACAAAAGGGCAGCCTGAATGCAGAAAAAAATCTGAATTATGGCCACAGGAAGCCCAATGCTGCAGGATCACCATACCATTTGGGCACATGCCTTCTTGTTCATGAAGACTGTGCACCTTAAGGGTTTGCAGATGGCAACATAGCTGCCATTGTTGTGAGTAGAAAGCAGTTGTTGATGGCCAAAGTGATAAAAATGAACATCTGGGTGGCATAGCTAGCCAAGGAGATGGGTTGGCTTTGTCCTTTGAGGCTGGAGAAAATCTGTGGTTCAATGTCCAATGTGTACATAGTTTCTGAAGTTGAAAGCATACTAAGAAAGAAGTACATGGGGGTATGAAGATGATGATTAGTACTAATAATTGTCACAATAATGACATTGCCAGCCAGGGTTAAAAGGTACAAGGTAAGGAATACTACAAATAAAGTAAGCTTGTGTTCATGAAAGCTGGAAAACAAACTCACTCACCCCTGTGTGGTTCTCTCTCTTCATTGATAATCTGCATCTAAAAGCTGGAGACATAGGACAATCAGTCAGAATATATCAGTGCCCAATACTTTGAGCAGGAGAACTCTAGGAAAAGGAGATAAGAAACTGCTCCTAGAAGGATGCCAGGTAAATGGAGGCTACTGTTAACTTATAGGTAAAGATAAAAAAACACAATTAGGAAATAATTTTATATATGCAGATTTATATACAAAGGTAAAGGATGGGTAAAATGAAAGGATAACTGGGGAAAGTTTAGAAAAGATGTCCCGAATGCTTAGAACATAGGCATTAGTGAAAAACTGAGGCTAAAAAATAGGAAATGAATAGTTTTGTCTTGGATTTTAGTTTCAGAGTTTTGTTTACCTAAAGCAAATTTTCTAATCTTTTCTACTTAATTTAAAGCACAATTTTAATCTTCTTGAACTTCTTCCCTTCTAAGTTGAAAGAACAAGATATATGTGTGTGCTTTATCTCTGTTCCACTTATCTGAATTGCTCACACCCTTTTCACAAATTATTCAATAATTTCAAATCTGATTTTCTTCCATTGTTTTTTAAAAATTTTGATTGAATTTATTGGGGCTATATTATTAATAAAATTATATAGATTTTAGGCATATAATTGTATAATACACCATGTGTATGTTGAATTTTGTGCTCATCACCTCAAATCAAGTATCCTTCTATCTCCCTTCATCCTCTCTTTACCCTCTTCCACCCCCACCCCACTTTCCCTCTGGTAATCACCATACTATTATCTGTGCCTATGAGTTTCCCTCCCTTCCCTTCTTCCTTCCTTCCTTCCTTCCTTCCTTCCTTCCTTCCTTCCTTCCTTCCTTTCTTCTTTGCTTAATCCTTTTCACTGGATTTTAATGAAACATCTTTATTCAATACTTAAGTCTCCTCTTGCTCAGAAAGTTTCAAAACTACATGCAATTTATCAATCCAAGCCTTTTCAATTGCTAATTTTGCTCTGCAGCTAGTCCTCATTAAATGTGTGTATTTCTCTCTGTTTTCTAGCTTTTGCCTGCATGTGAATTTTCACAGCTAGTCTGACTCAACTACTATATTCTGAAATCTCTTTTTAAATTTCTTCAAAATTATAAACTGGGTATATTGAGGGAAGCCAGGTTTGCATATCTATTCTATTTTCTACTTGAGGAGTAATTGGAGATCACAAAATTCTGATTTTAAAAAGTTAATAAAAATGGTTACAACAAAAATAATATAGTTATTTCACTTTTTAGTTTATAAAGCATTTTTACATATATTGTTTAACAGCATAATGATCCCATATTTTAGGTAATTATTATTTCCATCTTGCAGGTAGAAAGCCTAAGTTACCTAGGGTTAGGTGATTTCTCCAATATTAAAAAGTCATAGATTCAATCTTTTAATTCTAAGGTCATGGTAATTGGAAAAAAAATGAAAAACATCAGGGAAACTGAAAAGTTTTAAATATGTTTAGATAAGTACATAAAATATTATCATATTAGCGATACCACATGCCCACTCTCTTTGGCTTAATATATTAATTTTAATTTATTTTAAGGAACTAACCAGAGATATGTATCAGGATGTATGTATAAAAAGTGTTTATAATGTTATTTATAACAATGAAGGCCAGAAACAATGTAAATAAACAAATGAATGATTAAATGAATTGTATCATATCTATTTTATGGGAACTATGCCACCATTATACATCTATAAACTTCTTATATGAAAAATATAATAAAGGTAGATACATAGATATGTACATAGTTATATAGATACATATGTAGATACAAAGATGCATAGATAGACAATAATTTTGTAAAAATAACGCAAAATATAAAAAAGAATAAATGAATAAATGAAGGTAACACATTCAGTGATAAATCTGCCATTAAAAAAAGGCTGGAAGGAAATATACCAGAATGCTAAAAATATATTTTTTTCTGGCTAGTGAATGGGGACTCTTAAATAATCTTCCTCTTTATGCTCTCTATATACTTCAGATTTTCTTTTTAATTATTTTTTTCTAAGCATGAAGCCAAATTTATAATTCTGTTCCCAAATGGAACTCTGTGGGGTTGCAAAGAGGATTGAAGAGAAGAGGTGAAAGTAGGGGGCTAATTTACCTTTGAGAAAAGAAGTTGACAGACAGATATTTTATAGAAATGTGTACACCTAAGGACCACATCCAGAAGAAATTAACTTCAGTTTTTAAAGAAAGATTGTAGTTGGTAAACAGAAAAATTTTCTTAACACTGCTGGAAGTAGAAGGTGGCAAGTGAAGCATTCATCTTGGGTGCAAAATTTAAGGGAACAGAGTAATCAAGATGAACACAATTTTAATGAAATAACTTTTAAAGTCAGTGCAAAAATTCATGATAAGACTTGAAATTTTGAACAATCACAGGGTTAATTCTAAAGGACACATGGACAAAACCAAAGAAGTTGGAATTGGGGGAGGGGAAGGTGGGGATGGTATCCCATTGGGGATGGCTGGGGAGGGGGGGAAATGCAGGCAACTGTATTTTGAACAACAATAAAATAAAATAAAGTAAAATAAAATAAAATAAAATAAAACTACAGTGAGATGTAAGTAGTTGGATGAGGACAGATATTGAAATTTCTTACTAAAATTTTTTAGGAACAGAAAAATATAAAATATTTCAAAATACAGAAAAAATGTGCACTAAAACATGTATATATAAATTTTCCTCAGGGATGTGGAGATAAGCTGATCCTTAACAATTGCTGTTTAGCTGAGATGCATGATTTATTACCGAAAAAATAAAACTCAAATCTTACGCAAGTGGAGAATCTATCCTACCCACATTAAAAGGAATGGAAAAATTAAGCCAGGCTATAGAAAAGATTGAATTCAGCTTATGCATTACTACAATAGCTCTCCTCTCTCACCACCCTTTCAAGAAAACAGTGACTCATAAAATGGCAGAGACCTGATGTTTGATAACACTAGGATTGTCATGTGATCATGATCATTGAAACAAAATAGCAGGCTCCATCTGTGGAATCCATGTCACCAAGAAACACAACACTTTATACCATGTTCTGTTTCTGTGGACTCTGGATCTTTAGACTAACATCTCTCAACACTAAAAAAATATAAAACTATTATCTTCTAGAAAAATCATTTTCTGCTTAGTCCTGACAAGCAATCCTGCACAAGGGGTTAATCATAACCATGTCATTATTCAAATCTTTCCAGTTGGATACAAGCTGAAAAAACTCATACGCTTTGTAGCTTAAGTTATTTATGTAAAATTTAATCATATAAACTTAGAGTTCTGAGGTAATTTTAAAAGCTCAACACTCCTCACAAATAGTACACCAAATTCTGATTCAGTGCTTACAATTATTGGAAATTCTTTACCTTACAAGTTAGGAACTCCTCTCTTAAAAAAAAAAAACAGATACTAAGTTTACTTAAAAATAAAACAGGTTTTCATGTTATAAAAATGCTTAAGAAAAAAAGCCATCTGTATAGTATAAATGGAAAAGTTAGTTTTCTAGTTTTGTATGCATTCTTTGTTCTAGAAGTAAACATAATTCATGTTTGTTTTTAAAATTTATTTCTGTATAGAAATTTACTACATACAATTATGCATATTTCCATATCATTTAAATGTTACACAAATGGAATTATATGTAACATACTGATTCACAACTAGGTTTTTTGGCTTAATATTATATCTTGGCTATTTTCCATAAATCTACCTCTATATTTTCAACAGTACAAAATATTGCATTTATAGGTCCATATAGACCTAATATCATTAATTTTATTTTTGAATGGCTTTAATTCTTAGAAAATGCTACTTTCTATTGATTCCATATCTGTTTCCCTGCAATTCTCCACCTCCACACATTATCCTCCTCCTATTTTCCTTTTAGCCAGGCAGTATTTAAAATATTTGAAGATCATTATTATATCTGCTGAATTTCATGTCCTTGAATACATTACCACAACAACATGATCAAAAAGAAATATAATATTAAAGGACATGAGAATCAATACAACCAATTACTGAAAACCATAGAGGGGAAATAATAAAATTTTGGAAAAAATATATGGCATTTCATTTTCATTTAGTTCTGTCACTGCTTCTGACCTTGGTAATAGGAAGGACTCATCTCTTTCCAGATAGTGATCTTTAAAAAGAATTGAGTCTATGCAGAGAAAGCTCATGAAAACACCTTGGTGTGGAAGTCAAAACCCAGAACGCAAGGAAGATTTGGCTGTCTCTAGTATCAGAGAGAACTTCAGATTATTGCTATATTCCTTGATAATGGGGACACTAGTTCCTTTTGCTGGAGAAGTGGCCCAGGAAAAATGCAATCTCTTCAACTTGAGGTTTCAGGAGCTTTGGGCATTTATTTTCCCAAGAGAAGGAAATCCCTTTGCCCTAGGCCTCTTGAGAACATCCTATTACCCTTTGCAACAGCATGGATGACACTGGAAAGCATTATGCTGAGTGAAATAATCCAGGTGGTGAAAGACAAATACCATATGATCTCACCTTTAACAGGAACTGAAACAATAAAACAAATAAGCAAGCAAAATATAACCAAAGACACTGAAATAGAGAACAGGCTGACAAGGACCAGAGAACAGGCTGACAAGGACCAAAGAGTAAAAGGGATAGAATTTCAGGGGAAAGGGGGAAGGATTTACAGGAACAAGAATAAAGGACAGAAGAACAAAAACTAAGGGGGGTGCAAATGGGAGGGAGGTGGAGAGCACTGTGGGGGTGGGCTGGGATGGGAGTAAAAGATAGAAAACTGTACTTAAACAATAATTAAATTTAAATAAATAAATAAATAAATAATAAATGTCAATCTCTCCAGGGTACTAAGAAGTAAGAATGTGAGAACCCCAGTGCTTGCTTGTCTCAGGGTCTCATTAGGAACTTGGGTAACAGATGAGAGTGAATGTCAAGTGTTTACTCACTACTGGGGTTTGTTAGAATTTCAGGAACTACTACTGCATTGTTTTTTTTTAATTTTTTAAAAGAAGTTATGTCATCTGACAGTGTTTTTTTTTAAGATTTTATTTATTTATCTTTAGAGAGAAAGGGAAGGAGAGGAGAGAAATATCAATGTATGGTTGCCTCTCATGAGTCCCCTGCTGGGAACTGGCTACAACCCAGGAATGTGCCCTGACTGGGAATGGAACCGCGATTGTGTGGTTTGCAGGCCCACATTCAATCCACTGAGCCACACCAGCCAGGGCTGATTTTTTTTTAAAAGATTTTATTTATTTATCTTTAGAGGGAAAGAGGAAGGAGAGGAGAGAAACACCAGTGTATGGTTGCCTCTCATAAGTCCCCTGCTGGGAACTGGCCTGCAACCCAGTCATGTGCCCTGACTGGGAATCAAACCGCAATACTGTGGTTCACAGGCCCATGCTCAATCCACCAAGCCACACCAGCCAGGGCTACGGCTGATTTTTAATTGAATAAAACCTTAGGAAGACTCAAGAAGCTTATAAAGAGAATACTCCAAATTTTTTTTCTTAATGTTAGAGAGAAAACCAACTTCCTGAAATGTAAACAAATAAGATGGGGCAAGCAGAGGGCTATAGGGATTAGGGGTTCACTTGTCTTATAGCCAATTTTCCTTAAGTCTCAGTGGATATACATGTCAGCCTAATGCTCCCATTTACAGAGAGCAATGTCCTATGTTTGGCAACAGCAGAAGATCCTGTCAGACCTATTCTTTATGCTCCCTTCAGTTCATTCACCAATCTTGCTGGAAAGAAAATGAAAAAGGAGTGATCTTTATTCCATCAAATTCAGTTCCTGGACTTCCGGCAAGATGGAGGCATAGGTGGAAACACTGTGCCTTCTCCCATAACCAAGTTTGAATACAACAAAGGTTTGGAGAAACAAAGACACAGCCAAAGGACAGAAAATTGAATTATACGGAAGTCCGACTACATTTAACCATTCAACGGGGACGGTAAGAGGGGCGGAGCCAGCAGCGAGCGGGGGGTGGGGGGGGGCAGACTGACCGTGGTCGCACATTCGCGCACAGTGAGACGGACCACGCAGGCCCCAGGGGGCAAGGGCTTGACGGCGGTGGCACACTCGCGTGCAGTGGGACGAAATGCGTGGGCCTGGTGACGGCAGCAGCTGCAGCACTGGTAAGGGCTGCTTGTGGCTGGCACAGGCAGGACGCCATAGTCCCTCTTTGACCCCGCCCCCACATATAGCGTCACAAGCCAGTGACTGAGTTGCCCTGCGCTAGTGAACACCTTAGGGCTCCAATCCTGCTACTTAACAGGCACAAACAGCCCAAAAGATGGCGCAAGAAGAACTCAAAGTCCCAGAGCCAATAACTCTCAGCGACCGAGAAATTGCCAGCCTCTCAGAAGCACAATTCAAGACACTGTTTATCAGGATGCTAACAGAACTGGTTGATTATAGTCACAAATTAGAGGAACCTATGAAGGCTAAATTAATTGAAATGAAGGGAGATGTCCAGGAAACCAACAGCAATGGAAAGGAAACTGGGACTCAAATCAATGGAATGGACCATAAGGAAGAACAAATCATCCAACCAGAAAGGAATGAAGACATGAGAATTCAAAAAAATGAGGAGAGGCTTAGGAACCTCCAAGACATCTTTAAACGTTCCAACATCCGGATTATAGGGGTACCAGAAGGGGGAAAGAAACAGCCACGAGTGGAAAACATATTTGAACAAATAATAAAGGAGAACTTCCCCAGTCTGGCAAAGGAAATAGACTTCCAGGAAATCCAGGAAGCTCAGAGAGTGCCAAAGAAGTTGGACTCAAGAAGGAACACACCAAGGCACATCATAATTACATTAGCCAAGACTAAAATGAAGGAGAGAATCCTAGAAACAGCAAAAGATAAGGGGACAGTCACCTACAAAGGAGTACCCATCAGACTGTCAGTGGATTTCTCAAAAGAGACCTTCCAGGCAAGAAGGGGCTGGAAAGAAGTATTCCAAGTCATGAAATCCAAAGACCTACAGCCAAGATTGCTTTACCCAACAAAACTTTCATTTAGAATGGAAGGACAGATAAAGTGCTTCTCAGATAAGGTCAAGTTCAAGGAGTTCATCATCACCAAGCCCTTATTATATGAAATGCTAAAGGGACTTATATAAGAAAAAGAAGATGAAAAATATTAACAGTGAAAGGACAGCAAACTCACAGTTATTAACAACCACACCTAAAACAAAAGCAAACCAAGAGGACAGCTAGATCAGGAGTGGAACCATAGAAATGAAGAACACATGGAGGGTTAGCAACAGGGGAGTGGGAGGAGGAGAAGGGGGGAGAAGGTACACAAAATAGCATAGACAGTAGGTAGAAAATAGATAGGGGGGAGGGCAAGAATAGTGGGGGAAATACAGAATCTAAAGAACTTGAGACACGTGGTTATAAACTAAGGGGGGGAGAATAGTGGGGGAGGGAGTGTGCGGGTGGAGGGGAATGAAGAGGGGGAATAGAACAACTGTAATGGTATAATCAATAAAATATATTAAAAAAAATAAAATGTTAAGTGAGAAAATGAAAAAAAACTCATAAAAAAAATTCAGTTCCTGGCTCAGCACAACTCCATCGAGGTGATCTCTGTACTAATGGCAGATGCTTGAGGAGCCATGTTAAAGCTAACTTGTAAAAGGAGATTGCCGTAACAATCTTCAAACCAGACTAAAAATTTTCCATCTAAAATAATTCTATTTTTTCTTTAATTAAAAAGTTATACATGTCAATTATAGAAAACACAAAAAAGGAAAAATAACACATATCATTTATGATCTCCAAATTATAGTAACACAATTAACATTTTGGTGACTTGTTTTCCAGTCTTTTCTTCACACGTTCATATCTGTGTATCTATTTATATATATATATATATATATATATAGAGAGAGAGAGAGAGAGGGAGAGAGAGAGAGAGAGAGAGAGAGAGAGACTTAGGTTCATGGCAAAAATAAGGTAATGATTATTTTTGTATCTCTTTGTCCTTTGTAGCAACATGAGATCATTCTATACAAACTTCTTTGTACTCAATTTGTTTTTTTTCTCCTATGAATATATGGTGAGCCTTTGTTATATCTATGAACAATTTTCTACATTATTATTTTAAAATAGAGGTCTTGTCTTTAATCTTAAGATTGCTCTACATTATAGTATTGTTTGAAGATCTAAACAAGCACTACACATTATATTTTATTGTTAAGTCTTTAAAGTCCCTCTTAGTCTAAACCAGTGTTTCTCAATAGTGGAACCATTAATTTTTTTGCATCATCCTTTTAAAAATACTTTTATTTATTGACTTGATTGAGATGTGGGGAAAGAGGGAGAGAGCAAGGAATGGAGAGAGAGGGAGAGGGAGAGAGAGACACATCGATTTGTTATTCCACTTACTTATGGATTCATTAGCTGATTGTTGAATGTGTCCTCACCAAAGATTGAACCTGCAACCCTGAAGTATCCATGGCATATTGGACCACATTCTAACCATTTGAGCTATCTGGCCAGGGTGGCACTGTTGAAATTTTAATAATTTCTTATTCTGTGTGTGTAGGTAGGGAGAACGGAGGGGGGCAGGGAGGGTCATCCTGTGTGTTATATTTAGTAGCATCCCTGGCTTCTATTCACTAGAATAGAAGCATCTTCTTCCCTGCCCCCACTAAATTGGAGAAATAAAAAATGTCTTTAAATGTTATCAGATATTCTTTGTGAGGAGAGGGCATCCTCCTTTAAGTATGGTTTGCCCACTACCACCCCCACTTTTTTTACATTTCATTGACATGTTTAAAACTAGTTCAAAGTCTCTCCTGATATCTATTTACTCATTGTATTATTTAATTTGTTATTTATATCTTGTATTTTCTGTAGACTGGAAGTTAGTTCTAAAGGTTAATTATATGCAAGTTTGACTTACTAAATTATGTTAATTATATTAAACTGTATACTGTATAAGATATATTATAATATACTATATAATATACTATAGTATACTATGTAAAATTTTGCATTACATATTTATTTATAAAATGTTGCATATAGTATACTATATTATACTACACAAAATTTTGCATCACTTCAGGCAGTGTTATCAGATTTAACAAATAAAAAGCAGAAAAGTGTACTTGAACAACAATTTTTAGAAAACTAAAATAAAAAAATATATAGAACACAGTTAAATTTGAATTTTAAATAATCAATAAATGTTTTTAGAATAAATCTATCCCAACTATTGCATAGTATATATTTATACTAAAATTATTATTAATCTAAAATTTATATTTAACTAGGCATTCTTTATTTTATCTAGAAACACTAATCAGGAAGCACATATTGTTTGATTACCCCTCTCTAAGCAATGCTAAGAGTTCCAAGAGTTGATAAGTGTTCCATGTTGCAACAGCCTGATGCTCTATACAAGTAGACTATTAGCCTTTTATTATTTTATATTTGGTACTTTTGTCTAAATTATTTTTATTATGGGTTATAAACAGAGTTTCTCTAATCATATCATTTCCTATACACTTATTCCATGGATTTTTGTTTCGTATAGATGTTTCTTTCATCATTTAGGGTAAGAGTGCAAGGTAGAACTGAACAGAATAGGAATTCAAACTTGGGACCTCTGTTTAGTGTGCATTTCATTATACACAGTGAAAAAAAATTCACTTTTGACTTGCTGATAATACATGACTACAAATAGTCAGAAGCTATGGGGGCAACTTTGCCCACAAGTCCCCCTGTCCTCCACAGATGAAAGTGAAACTACCAAGACATAATCTGCTTAGGGAGGAAAGGTGGCCAATCTCTCAGAGGACAAAGGCCAAGAGCCCCTTCCTCAAAGGGCTTTTATTGGGTTCATCTGCACAATAATACAGGTAAGGATCAAACAATAGATAGCATTTATTTTTTTTATTTAACTCTTGTTCAAGTACAGTTTTCTTTCTTGTGTTCCCAGCCCTGCCCCCCCAGTGCTCCCCGCCTCCCTCCCATCTCCACCCCCCACCTTAGTTATTGTCCATGTGTCCTTTATACTTGTTCATGGGAGTCCTTCCCCTTTTCCCATGTGATTCTCTCCCCTCTCCCCTCTGGACCCTGTCAGCACGTTCTGTATTTCAGTGTCTTTGGTCACATTTTGCTTGCTTGTTTGTTTTGTTGTTTAGATTCCTGTTAAAGGTGATATCATATGGTATTTGTCTTTCACCACCAGGCTTATTTCACTCAGCATAATGCTTTCCAGTTCCATCCATGATGTTGCAAAGGGTAGGAGCTCCTTCTTCCTTTCTGCAGCATACAATTCCATTGTGTAAAATTACCATAGTTTTTTGATCCAGTCATTGACCGATGGGCATCTAGGTTGCTTCCAACTCTTGGCTACAATAGATAACATTTAAAGAACCATGAGGGCTTATTCTCAGTCAGGGTCAGATAGCTAAAGAGCCATAAAACTTTGAGGAACAAACGTCTTGCTTGGACCATTATCATTTAAATAAGAGCATTCTAAACAAAGCAGGTTTCACAGGATTTTACATATTCTTTCTTAGGCCTAATAACCCAGAGAACCCACCCTTTCCAGTACAAGGCTGCACAGCCTTCCCACCATAGGCTTTTAGGCTTAAGTGGATTAGAGCCAGGCAGCACTTCTCCCAGATGGAAATGGGGACTCAGGCTATGTCAGAATAGCCAGGGGGCAAGGGTCCATTGCTCCCTCTTTGTCTCAGGCCCCTGAGTCCTTCCATGATGGCCTCCCAAGTGATTGTATCTGGCTTAGGTTGTCCCTCGCTGTGAGGAGTCTTACCCATCTCTGGCTAACTGACCATGCATTGGGGGCAGAGGAAAAGCTCTGTCTACTTAGTGGCTCAAATTCCAGAGGTTGCTCACTCAGCCTTAGCCATGGGGAGCAGTTACAACTTCTGAAACCAGGCAGAGTGATTCCCAACAAGAAGCCTATGTATTATAAGTAGCAGAGATATAAAACAGTAGAAATATAGCTTGCATGGGAGTGATGCTTGAAAACTAAAATGATTTATTTGTTTACATTTTTTATTGTACTTTTTGATAGCCATTTATCTTCCCTATATCCTCGTCCACCCCTGCTCTAGAAATAAAGGGTAAATGATGGTATCCAAAACATAAAAGACTAATGAGAAATTGTTTTTAATCTGCAAATTCTTCTGTTTCTTCTTTCATTCTGGCCACAAATTCTGAGTAACATATAATTCAAATAATCTATGCAGCCAAGTGCATAGCTATCAGTGTGCCATAGAGAAGCAAATTGCTAGTGCTTTCTGAAAGGACCAGAGTGTTGATTCATGAAGAAACTGTGTAGGTCAAAGTAGACTTCCTCTTCTTCAGCTGTGTGACTGCAGTGAAGGGTACCTATAAACAAGAATTAGACAGTGCAAGAAATTTCATCTTCCTTTTCATTTGTTGAGATTATCATATTGTTTTTCCAGTTAATTAAATTTTTACTTAATATCTTGCAGTTAGAATAATAAAAAGAAGATTAGAAGATTATATCTTTCCCATATTTTATAAAATTCAATAGGGTAGGCAAGCCATTAGTCATAAAATAAATATCGTATGATACTAATTACCATAGGAATTAATTGAAGAGTATGTTCTTTTATGATCGTTCTAGTAAATACAAATGCAAAGGCAAGATTGGTAGTTCTCATAAAAAATGAACAATTAGAAATAGAGTTGTGTAGCATGTCTATAGTGCTCTTCAAATGATCATTATTTTAAGAAAAATTGTCTCTAAGAAAGGGGAGGATGATTTTTTAAATTGTAACATCCTGATAGAAATAATCAATGAGTTAATTGCTTATTTATATCTCATAATTATTTATTGAAGATCTAAATAGGTCCTGCATTGTGCTAAGCATTAGGTAAATAGCAATGACTCAAATACATATATAGTATATGTCACGAAGCAAGACAAGAAAAAAAGATGTGATTTTAATTTATTGTGGTGCATGTTTTGATAGGGTAAGAATGGAGTAACAGATGAACAGTAAGTAACCTTCTGCAATGAATTTTAATATAAATTATTTATATCCACTGGTAAGTAAAAACCACATGGAAATGAGAGGTCTGGTGTATTTATTATTAAAGATGAATGAATCAGCATTCATTCTTATGATTTGGAGTAATGTCTCAGAGACTGTTTGCTCTAGTGAGTTTACCTTCTAGATGTAGGACTTCCATGGTTGATACCCTGGAAGACGGGGCTTACACCAAAATTTTTTCAATTATCAAATTCACTGGGCTGTTCCTACTTCTTCTCCTACTTGATAGCTATAATATATTCAGCATTGTTAATCATCCTCTGTCTAAAAACTCTCTTCAGCTTTACTCTTGTGGTACTTCTAACTCCTGCTATTTTTACTGCAGAGAAGCTTACCAGTGGTGGTTATTTAGCATATACTACGCATCTGTCAATCTGTTCTCAAGAGAGGGTGGTGAATATCATTTAATCTGGCTATTTAGGGAACTTGAAGTTGTTGAGAGATTTTACGGCACTATTATCATTCCAGTATGTGAGTAACCTAAATTAACCAACTACTCACTTTTTATCACATCACTCTGATTTTATTCTCTGCCTTGTTACTACCTAGTATGTTTTTGTTTATATCTTTGTTCGTATCTTTACTGCATTTCATCTCAAAATATTATACAGTCCCTAAGAGCACTTGGTTTCTCATAATTTTCTCAGTTTTAAAATTCAATCAAAACAAATAGATAAAAGAAATCTTATAATTTAGGTTCATACATGCATACCTCAGAGATATTTCAGGTTTGGTTCTGAACTACTGCAATAAAGCAAATATAGCAATAAAGTAACATATTTTTGTTCCCCAGTGCAAATAAAACTTATTTTTAAACTATGCTGTAATCTATAAAGTGTGTGACAGCACTATGTATGAAAAACAATGTATCTACAGATGCTTTAATTAAAAGATACTTTAATGCTCCCCAGCTGGTGTAGCTGAGTGGATTGAGCACGGGTGGATTGAGCACGGGCTATGAACCAAACAGCCTCAGGCTCCACTCCCAGTGGGGGCACATGCCTGGGTTGCAGGCCAGGTCTCCAGGGGGGTCACATGAGAGTCAACCACACATTGATATTTCTCTCCCTCTCTTTCTCCCTCCCTTCCCCACTCTCTAAAAATAAAGAAATAAAATGTAAAAAAAAAACTTTAATGCAAAAAAAGATGCTATCATCTGAGCCCTTTGAGAAAATGATGCCAAAAGATTTGCTTGACGCACCACAACAGTCAAATCTCCTTCCATTGCCATTTATTCCCCCTTTACTTTCTCCTACCTCCATTCATCTCCCTTTCCTTCTGGTAATCAACATACTATTATCTGTCTAAGAGGTTTTTGTGGTGAGACTCATTAGCTCAGTCTTCTCTCTGCTTTATCTATTTTACCTCATGTTCTTAGGTACAACAAGACTTCATTTGGTGGTCACTGGATGCAGTTGTAAATTATAAGCTAATGTAGGCACTGAAATCAAGTGGCAATTTTTAGCTAAGAAATAGTCATCTAAATGACTCATAATATACTCACATTAATTTTTTTATTATCACCAATAAAATATACATATTTTCTCATTAAAAATGCAAATCTCTGATTATTAGGAATACTAGTGTGGGGGCGACTTTCCTCACAAGTCCCCCCATGTGCCATGGACGAGAGTAAACATGACTGAGACATAATGTGATCTGCTTGGGGAGGAAAGGTGGCCAGTTTTCCAGAGGAAAAAGGCCTTGAGCACTGGCCAGTTTCTTAAGGGAAAAAGGCATTCAGCCCCTTCCTCCAAGGGCTTTCATTGGGTTGCAATACACAGGAATACAGGGTAGCAAGGATCAAACTGTAGATTTCATTTCAAATTAATCTAAGTGCTTAGTCTGAGTCAGAGTCTGTCAGGAACAGAGTTTTAGGGTTTCCTGCTTGAACCCTTAACATATGAATGAAAGCACTCTTAGTATAGCAGATTACACAGGTTTTTGAGGAATTCTTTGTGATGCCAGATTTTTCCCTAGGACGAGCTCTAGCGAGGCAAGGAGCTGCACCCCTCCCTATCAGGTATTCATGCTTAAGGGGATTAGAGCCAGGAAGTGCTTCTCCCAGAGGTCATGGGGACTCAGGCTCTGTCATAGCCGGAGAGTGAG
Source organism: Sturnira hondurensis (assembly GCF_014824575.4). Lineage (NCBI taxonomy): Eukaryota > Metazoa > Chordata > Mammalia > Chiroptera > Phyllostomidae > Sturnira > Sturnira hondurensis. Next base: position 1,093,277 of record NW_028083930.1, on the reverse strand, counting down.
AGTCCATTGCTCTTTGTTGCAGCCCCCCTGCCCAGCCCTTCCACGATGGCCTCCCAAGTGATTGTGTCTGGTCTAGGTTGCCCCTCCTTCTGAGGGGTCTTCCTGTCAAGGACTTCCGACCATGCTTTGGGGGCAAGGAGGAAACTGGGGCAGCATTTGCTACCAGAGCCAAGCTTTGTCTCCTGCAGTTCACATTCCAGAGGTCGTCACCCCCTCATCCTTAGCCATAAGGGGTAGAGAGCTATCATTCCTGAAACCAGGCAGAGCAGTCCACAACACACTGGCCTATATGAATGCCTACTAAAATGTCCTCAATTTTCTGATATTGTGTCTGTTTCTATTATTCAGTCCAATATTTAGAACACACATTTCAATTTTGATCAGAAATATAATAGTTGTTTTCTTGAATCTCTATGATAATTCAATTGGTTTTTGAAGGAAAAGTTTATTGGGAACTCCCTATATTTAAGTCCTCTAGTTTCACCTTCCTCTGGCTCTTTCCTGTTCTTTAAAATCTAGACTAGTCGTTTTCAAAAATAATCAGAATCTAATTTATGACATGCAGTTTGTAACACTTTCTTTGTGATCTTGATTAGAAATCCATTGATTATGAGCTTGGCCAACAGAGATGTAGTTACAGTGTGATTAATGAAAGTTAATTTCAGGTCCCTTTAGTTGCATGAACCGCTTCAAAATTCTGAAAGAGGCTATATATTTTTGCAAAATTTACAAAACATATTTTAGCCACATTTGGACAAGACATCTTCCTCTCCGCCCCCCATCAGACTTCCCTGTCACACTATTGGAACCATGATAATAGTTTCAGGAGGCTTTTGGGACCCAGCTAAGGAAAACTTAAACTGAGGATATGTTTAGTTCCAGTTTAGTATAACAGGTATATGTGGTTCACAGTCACTTACAATAACTGGTAAATTACTGCAAACCATTCTGGGATAGAAATGGCCTCCAGGAAAACACCATAGAGCGCACTTCCTGGCTTCATGACAAAGAGGAGGAATTAGGGTCATGCTGCAACATGAACCCATATTCTAGTACTTGACACTAAAAATTTGTAGGTAGTAAAGGAAAACCAAGGTTGAAATATCTGGAGTCAGAGGATAATTTTGTCAAATATCTTTTTCCAAGCAGGGAATGTGTATCAGATTGTAAGCAGATAATTTGGTTCATTTGTGTCTAGTGAAAATGGAACTTTCCCCCATCACAAATATACTTAAGTATTCAGAATACAAAATTATAAACACACCAGATGTTTTGTTTTTTCTAGGAGTAAGGCAATATGAAATTTATCAAAATTTCTGTATATATAAGGCTCAAACCTCTAATAGTACTACAGTGAGAATATCTCATATGAATTGCATCTCCTATGCACATCAAATATCAATAACAGAAAATAAATGTCAATCAGTGATGCTCAATAAAGAATAAATTATATTTCTAGTCTTTATTAAAAAATGTTAGAAAAATATCACCATCTGATGAAGAGGATGTAGCAAAGATATGAAGGAAAAGTATTATAGTACAGTGTCCAGAAGGAATTTATTATTTTTTCTGAATTTTATATTATGTTCCAGCTTTTATATTTTGTAATTTGTTATGATTTATTTTCTCATTCTAAATATCTATTCTAACATCTAATATTGTATTAATAATTTTCTACTCAATTTTTTCAGGAAGACCCCCAAACTGTAGAAGTTTCAGGAGCCTGAAACTGGATCCATCTCTCCGACCTACACAAATACATATTTCAAAAATCAATATAATTCTCATTTTAAATATAAAAAATAAAATAAAATAACTTTATAATAAAAATATATCAATGATGAATATGGAAACTACAAATATAGCCTGACGTGAAGGTAAGGTATTAGTGATACGATAGTGAATAGTGTGCTTGTTGGTGATCAGTTTTTCTGAAATAGTAGACAATTTAAGGATACTCTTCCAGGAAAAGCAGAGAATAATCTTCCATCAGGGTACATGTAGTTTTTTCCCCCTGTTAAATCCAGGATACATGAAAAACTAAAATAAATAAATAAATATACAAAAGGTTTGTTTATTTATCAGTCAGTTCCAAAGCTCAAAGTCTCAAATAATTATTTTATACTCTGGCTGGGCATTATTTACTATGTAAGGTGACTCTGAGTATTGCATGACATTCTACTGCCTCCTAAATGTTGAAAACATATCCTGAATTCCCATCACTAAGTCAAAACAAGGAATACCCACCACCATCCCACCTCCAGCCCAACACACACATTCACAAAAATACGCAAACTCTCACTGTCTCGCTGTCTTCTGCAGGCAATGACTCAGGGAGAAGTAATATCTGACAGGTTTAGACAACTACCTGCCAGTCCTCAATTTCCAGACCTCACTGTCACCCCTAGAAACACACTGGTAATAGTGCTGTTCAACCAGGTTCTAAATGATTAGAGCTTCAAAGGTTACTGATTAAAATACAAATGTCCTTGGCTGGGTTATTTCTTCTCCTTATCAGATAACATTCTAAAATTCATATAACAAAAAAGCTCCTTCCATTTTTTAACTGTGTTATTCTTAAATAAAACTCATCCAAATTGAAAAGGAGGGAGTGAAACTGTCACTGTTTGCAGATGACATGAAAGTATACATATAAAACCCAATAGAATCCAGAAAAAAAACTATGAAATCTAATAAATGAATTTGGCAAAACAGCAGGATACAAAGTCAACATTCAGAAATCAAAGTATTTTTGTACATCAACAATGAAATATAAGAAATAGAAACTAGGAAAAAATTCCATACTATACCAAGAAAAATAAAGTACCTAAAAATAAACTTAACCAAGAAGGTAAAAGACTTGTATTCAGAAAACAACAGAACACTGAAGGAAGAAATTAAGGAGGACACAAACAAATGGAAGCATACGATGTGTTCATGGATTGGAAGAATTAATATCATTAAAATATCCACAATACCAAAAGCAAACTATACATTCAAAGCAATACCTATCAAATCACAGATATAGAATCAATATTTCAAAAATTTATATGGAACCATAAATAACCTCGAATAGTCTCAACAATTGTGAGAAAGAAGGCCAAAGGAGGAGGGACCATATTACCTGATATCAAATTATATTACAAGGCCACTGTAATTTAAAAAGTCTAGTACTGGCATAAGAACAGACACATGAATTACTAGAATGGAACAGAGAGGCCAGAAATAAATCCATGTCTTCATGGTCAATTGATATTTGACAACAGAGGGAGGAGCATAAAATGGAGTAAAAATAGCCTCTTCAATAAATGGTGCTGGAAGAGCTGGACAGGTGCATGCAAAACAATGAAACTAGATAAACAGCTTACACCACACATGACAAATAAACTCCAGGTGGATAAAAAACTTGAACGTAAGTCAAGACACCTTAAAAAGCCCTATAGTATCATGTGGTATTTGTCTTTCACCATCTGGCTTATTTCACTTAGCATAATGCTCTTCAGATCCATCCATGCTGCTTCAAAAGGTAGGAGCTCCCTTTTTATTTCTGCTGCATAGTATTCCATTGTGTAAATGCACCACAGTATTTTTTTAATAATTTTTTTATTTAATTCTTGTTCAAGTACAGCTTTCTGTCTTTGTGGGAGCCCACCAGGCCGCAGGGGATCACGGACAGAGCCCTCACTGTGAAAACGGTGGCGGGACTTGGTTTCTGGTCCCTGGAGCCGGCGGGTATCTTGACATCTTCCGGACCTTCTCCTTCTCAGCCTTGAAGGAAAGAACAAGGTCTTGGCATGTGCGTCATGTTCCAGGAAAGTGATAATCTTGAGGACACTGCTATCTGTGGGCTAATGTTCTCAGGATGTGAGAACATCTTGCCCTCTTGATAGCCTTCAGGGAATGTACAAACTTTTGTAAAACAGCATTGTTCTCAGGCCACTGTAGTTCTGCATATAAGCCAGCAGTTCCTTGAATAAACTCGCCATTTGCCGCCAGGAGCACTTGGACCTCTCCATTCTTTTAATTAAGTTAAGTCCATCGCCTCACCTCGCGAACACCTTGCTGCCGCGGGCGGTGGCAGAGTGGCGCCCGAAAAACAGGGACCCGGAAAAAGGGGGTCAGGGGGGACCAGCAGAGTCCTAATCGCGAGGATAGGGGAGCCCGAGAGGACCGCTGCTACGGGGGCCCGGTAAGTAAAAAGTAAATGTAGCAGGAAGCAGTGTTGGAGAGTTTTTAATCATGGGAAGTTCCCATTCATCAGATCAGGGATTTTTTGAAAAAGTCCTCTGCTCCTTATTGAAGGGGCGAGGCATTACTACCTCTAAGAGTCAAATACATTGTTTTGTAGATTTTATTCAACAAGTTTGCCCTTGGTTCCCGGAAGAAGGTACTATTAAT